>NC_088643.1:45201943-45234443 GCF_964019385.1 Sycon ciliatum
TGTGAATATAGCTCTGGTGGAAGTTGTGAATATAGCTCTGGTGGAAGTTGTGAATATAGCTCTGGTGGAAGTTGTGAATATAGCTCTGGTGGAAGTTGTGAATATAGCTCTGGTGGAAGTTGTGAATATAGCTCTGGTGGAAGTTGTGAATATAGCTCTGGTGGAAGTTGTGAATATAGCTCTGGTGGAAGTTGTGAATATAGCTCTGGTGGAAGTTGTGAATATAGCTCTGGTGGAAGTTGTGAATATAGCTCTGGTGGAAGTTGTGAATATAGCTCTGGTGGAAGTTGTGAATATAGCTCTGGTGGAAGTTGTGAATATAGCTCTGGTGGAAGTTGTGAATATAGCTCTGGTGGAAGTTGTGAATATAGCTCTGGTGGAAGTTGTGAATATAGCTCTGGTGGAAGTTGTGAATATAGCTCTGGTGGAAGTTGTGAATATAGCTCTGGTGGAAGTTGTGAATATAGCTCTGGTGGAAGTTGTGAATATAGCTCTGGTGGAAGTTGTGAATATAGCTCTGGTGGAAGTTGTGAATATAGCTCTGGTGGAAGTTGTGAATATAGCTCTGGTGGAAGTTGTGAATATAGCTCTGGTGGAAGTTGTGAATATAGCTCTGGTGGAAGTTGTGAATATAGCTCTGGTGGAAGTTGTGAATATAGCTCTGGTGGAAGTTGTGAATATAGCTCTGGTGGAAGTTGTGAATATAGCTCTGGTGGAAGTTGTGAATATAGCTCTGGTGGAAGTTGTGAATATAGCTCTGGTGGAAGTTGTGAATATAGCTCTGGTGGAAGTTGTGAATATAGCTCTGGTGGAAGTTGTGAATATAGCTCTGGTGGAAGTTGTGAATATAGCTCTGGTGGAAGTTGTGAATATAGCTCTGGTGGAAGTTGTGAATATAGCTCTGGTGGAAGTTGTGAATATAGCTCTGGTGGAAGTTGTGAATATAGCTCTGGTGGAAGTTGTGAATATAGCTCTGGTGGAAGTTGTGAATATAGCTCTGGTGGAAGTTGTGAATATAGCTCTGGTGGAAGTTGTGAATATAGCTCTGGTGGAAGTTGTGAATATAGCTCTGGTGGAAGTTGTGAATATAGCTCTGGTGGAAGTTGTGAATATAGCTCTGGTGGAAGTTGTGAATATAGCTCTGGTGGAAGTTGTGAATATAGCTCTGGTGGAAGTTGTGAATATAGCTCTGGTGGAAGTTGTGAATATAGCTCTGGTGGAAGTTGTGAATATAGCTCTGGTGGAAGTTGTGAATAACGCTCTGGTGGAAGTTGTGAATATAGCTCTGGTGGAAGTTGTGAATATAGCTCTGGTGGAAGTTGTGAATATAGCTCTGGTGGAAGTTGTGAATATAGCTCTGGTGGAAGTTGTGAATATAGCTCTGGTGGAAGTTGTGAATATAGCTCTGGTGGAAGTTGTGAATATAGCTCTGGTGGAAGTTGTGAATATAGCTCTGGTGGAAGTTGTGAATATAGCTCTGGTGGAAGTTGTGAATATAGCTCTGGTGGAAGTTGTGAATATAGCTCTGGTGGAAGTTGTGAATATAGCTCTGGTGGAAGTTGTGAATATAGCTCTGGTGGAAGTTGTGAATATAGCTCTGGTGGAAGTTGTGAATATAGCTCTGGTGGAAGTTGTGAATATAGCTCTGGTGGAAGTTGTGAATATAGCTCTGGTGGAAGTTGTGAATATAGCTCTGGTGGAAGTTGTGAATATAGCTCTGGTGGAAGTTGTGAATATAGCTCTGGTGGAAGTTGTGAATATAGCTCTGGTGGAAGTTGTGAATATAGCTCTGGTGGAAGTTGTGAATATAGCTCTGGTGGAAGTTGTGAATATAGCTCTGGTGGAAGTTGTGAATATAGCTCTGGTGGAAGTTGTGAATATAGCTCTGGTGGAAGTTGTGAATATAGCTCTGGTGGAAGTTGTGAATATAGCTCTGGTGGAAGTTGTGAATATAGCTCTGGTGGAAGTTGTGAATATAGCTCTGGTGGAAGTTGTGAATATAGCTCTGGTGGAAGTTGTGAATATAGCTCTGGTGGAAGTTGTGAATATAGCTCTGGTGGAAGTTGTGAATATAGCTCTGGTGGAAGTTGTGAATATAGCTCTGGTGGAAGTTGTGAATATAGCTCTGGTGGAAGTTGTGAATATAGCTCTGGTGGAAGTTGTGAATATAGCTCTGGTGGAAGTTGTGAATATAGCTCTGGTGGAAGTTGTGAATATAGCTCTGGTGGAAGTTGTGAATATAGCTCTGGTGGAAGTTGTGAATATAGCTCTGGTGGAAGTTGTGAATATAGCTCTGGTGGAAGTTGTGAATATAGCTCTGGTGGAAGTTGTGAATATAGCTCTGGTGGAAGTTGTGAATATAGCTCTGGTGGAAGTTGTGAATATAGCTCTGGTGGAAGTTGTGAATATAGCTCTGGTGGAAGTTGTGAATATAGCTCTGGTGGAAGTTGTGAATATAGCTCTGGTGGAAGTTGTGAATATAGCTCTGGTGGAAGTTGTGAATATAGCTCTGGTGGAAGTTGTGAATATAGCTCTGGTGGAAGTTGTGAATATAGCTCTGGTGGAAGTTGTGAATATAGCTCTGGTGGAAGTTGTGAATATAGCTCTGGTGGAAGTTGTGAATATAGCTCTGGTGGAAGTTGTGAATATAGCTCTGGTGGAAGTTGTGAATATAGCTCTGGTGGAAGTTGTGAATATAGCTCTGGTGGAAGTTGTGAATATAGCTCTGGTGGAAGTTGTGAATATAGCTCTGGTGGAAGTTGTGAATATAGCTCTGGTGGAAGTTGTGAATATAGCTCTGGTGGAAGTTGTGAATATAGCTCTGGTGGAAGTTGTGAATATAGCTCTGGTGGAAGTTGTGAATATAGCTCTGGTGGAAGTTGTGAATATAGCTCTGGTGGAAGTTGTGAATATAGCTCTGGTGGAAGTTGTGAATATAGCTCTGGTGGAAGTTGTGAATATAGCTCTGGTGGAAGTTGTGAATATAGCTCTGGTGGAAGTTGTGAATATAGCTCTGGTGGAAGTTGTGAATATAGCTCTGGTGGAAGTTGTGAATATAGCTCTGGTGGAAGTTGTGAATATAGCTCTGGTGGAAGTTGTGAATATAGCTCTGGTGGAAGTTGTGAATATAGCTCTGGTGGAAGTTGTGAATATAGCTCTGGTGGAAGTTGTGAATATAGCTCTGGTGGAAGTTGTGAATATAGCTCTGGTGGAAGTTGTGAATATAGCTCTGGTGGAAGTTGTGAATATAGCTCTGGTGGAAGTTGTGAATATAGCTCTGGTGGAAGTTGTGAATATAGCTCTGGTGGAAGTTGTGAATATAGCTCTGGTGGAAGTTGTGAATATAGCTCTGGTGGAAGTTGTGAATATAGCTCTGGTGGAAGTTGTGAATATAGCTCTGGTGGAAGTTGTGAATATAGCTCTGGTGGAAGTTGTGAATATAGCTCTGGTGGAAGTTGTGAATATAGCTCTGGTGGAAGTTGTGAATATAGCTCTGGTGGAAGTTGTGAATATAGCTCTGGTGGAAGTTGTGAATATAGCTCTGGTGGAAGTTGTGAATATAGCTCTGGTGGAAGTTGTGAATATAGCTCTGGTGGAAGTTGTGAATATAGCTCTGGTGGAAGTTGTGAATATAGCTCTGGTGGAAGTTGTGAATATAGCTCTGGTGGAAGTTGTGAATATAGCTCTGGTGGAAGTTGTGAATATAGCTCTGGTGGAAGTTGTGAATATAGCTCTGGTGGAAGTTGTGAATATAGCTCTGGTGGAAGTTGTGAATATAGCTCTGGTGGAAGTTGTGAATATAGCTCTGGTGGAAGTTGTGAATATAGCTCTGGTGGAAGTTGTGAATATAGCTCTGGTGGAAGTTGTGAATATAGCTCTGGTGGAAGTTGTGAATATAGCTCTGGTGGAAGTTGTGAATATAGCTCTGGTGGAAGTTGTGAATATAGCTCTGGTGGAAGTTGTGAATATAGCTCTGGTGGAAGTTGTGAATATAGCTCTGGTGGAAGTTGTGAATATAGCTCTGGTGGAAGTTGTGAATATAGCTCTGGTGGAAGTTGTGAATATAGCTCTGGTGGAAGTTGTGAATATAGCTCTGGTGGAAGTTGTGAATATAGCTCTGGTGGAAGTTGTGAATATAGCTCTGGTGGAAGTTGTGAATATAGCTCTGGTGGAAGTTGTGAATATAGCTCTGGTGGAAGTTGTGAATATAGCTCTGGTGGAAGTTGTGAATATAGCTCTGGTGGAAGTTGTGAATATAGCTCTGGTGGAAGTTGTGAATATAGCTCTGGTGGAAGTTGTGAATATAGCTCTGGTGGAAGTTGTGAATATAGCTCTGGTGGAAGTTGTGAATATAGCTCTGGTGGAAGTTGTGAATATAGCTCTGGTGGAAGTTGTGAATATAGCTCTGGTGGAAGTTGTGAATATAGCTCTGGTGGAAGTTGTGAATATAGCTCTGGTGGAAGTTGTGAATATAGCTCTGGTGGAAGTTGTGAATATAGCTCTGGTGGAAGTTGTGAATATAGCTCTGGTGGAAGTTGTGAATATAGCTCTGGTGGAAGTTGTGAATATAGCTCTGGTGGAAGTTGTGAATATAGCTCTGGTGGAAGTTGTGAATATAGCTCTGGTGGAAGTTGTGAATATAGCTCTGGTGGAAGTTGTGAATATAGCTCTGGTGGAAGTTGTGAATATAGCTCTGGTGGAAGTTGTGAATATAGCTCTGGTGGAAGTTGTGAATATAGCTCTGGTGGAAGTTGTGAATATAGCTCTGGTGGAAGTTGTGAATATAGCTCTGGTGGAAGTTGTGAATATAGCTCTGGTGGAAGTTGTGAATATAGCTCTGGTGGAAGTTGTGAATATAGCTCTGGTGGAAGTTGTGAATATAGCTCTGGTGGAAGTTGTGAATATAGCTCTGGTGGAAGTTGTGAATATAGCTCTGGTGGAAGTTGTGAATATAGCTCTGGTGGAAGTTGTGAATATAGCTCTGGTGGAAGTTGTGAATATAGCTCTGGTGGAAGTTGTGAATATAGCTCTGGTGGAAGTTGTGAATATAGCTCTGGTGGAAGTTGTGAATATAGCTCTGGTGGAAGTTGTGAATATAGCTCTGGTGGAAGTTGTGAATATAGCTCTGGTGGAAGTTGTGAATATAGCTCTGGTGGAAGTTGTGAATATAGCTCTGGTGGAAGTTGTGAATATAGCTCTGGTGGAAGTTGTGAATATAGCTCTGGTGGAAGTTGTGAATATAGCTCTGGTGGAAGTTGTGAATATAGCTCTGGTGGAAGTTGTGAATATAGCTCTGGTGGAAGTTGTGAATATAGCTCTGGTGGAAGTTGTGAATATAGCTCTGGTGGAAGTTGTGAATATAGCTCTGGTGGAAGTTGTGAATATAGCTCTGGTGGAAGTTGTGAATATAGCTCTGGTGGAAGTTGTGAATATAGCTCTGGTGGAAGTTGTGAATATAGCTCTGGTGGAAGTTGTGAATATAGCTCTGGTGGAAGTTGTGAATATAGCTCTGGTGGAAGTTGTGAATATAGCTCTGGTGGAAGTTGTGAATATAGCTCTGGTGGAAGTTGTGAATATAGCTCTGGTGGAAGTTGTGAATATAGCTCTGGTGGAAGTTGTGAATATAGCTCTGGTGGAAGTTGTGAATATAGCTCTGGTGGAAGTTGTGAATATAGCTCTGGTGGAAGTTGTGAATATAGCTCTGGTGGAAGTTGTGAATATAGCTCTGGTGGAAGTTGTGAATATAGCTCTGGTGGAAGTTGTGAATATAGCTCTGGTGGAAGTTGTGAATATAGCTCTGGTGGAAGTTGTGAATATAGCTCTGGTGGAAGTTGTGAATATAGCTCTGGTGGAAGTTGTGAATATAGCTCTGGTGGAAGTTGTGAATATAGCTCTGGTGGAAGTTGTGAATATAGCTCTGGTGGAAGTTGTGAATATAGCTCTGGTGGAAGTTGTGAATATAGCTCTGGTGGAAGTTGTGAATATAGCTCTGGTGGAAGTTGTGAATATAGCTCTGGTGGAAGTTGTGAATATAGCTCTGGTGGAAGTTGTGAATATAGCTCTGG
The DNA here is from genome assembly GCF_964019385.1 of Sycon ciliatum. Lineage (NCBI taxonomy): Eukaryota > Metazoa > Porifera > Calcarea > Leucosolenida > Sycettidae > Sycon > Sycon ciliatum. The sequence goes on from NC_088643.1 coordinate 45,208,009, forward strand.
TGGAAGTTGTGAATATAGCTCTGGTGGAAGTTGTGAATATAGCTCTGGTGGAAGTTGTGAATATAGCTCTGGTGGAAGTTGTGAATATAGCTCTGGTGGAAGTTGTGAATATAGCTCTGGTGGAAGTTGTGAATATAGCTCTGGTGGAAGTTGTGAATATAGCTCTGGTGGAAGTTGTGAATATAGCTCTGGTGGAAGTTGTGAATATAGCTCTGGTGGAAGTTGTGAATATAGCTCTGGTGGAAGTTGTGAATATAGCTCTGGTGGAAGTTGTGAATATAGCTCTGGTGGAAGTTGTGAATATAGCTCTGGTGGAAGTTGTGAATATAGCTCTGGTGGAAGTTGTGAATATAGCTCTGGTGGAAGTTGTGAATATAGCTCTGGTGGAAGTTGTGAATATAGCTCTGGTGGAAGTTGTGAATATAGCTCTGGTGGAAGTTGTGAATATAGCTCTGGTGGAAGTTGTGAATATAGCTCTGGTGGAAGTTGTGAATATAGCTCTGGTGGAAGTTGTGAATATAGCTCTGGTGGAAGTTGTGAATATAGCTCTGGTGGAAGTTGTGAATATAGCTCTGGTGGAAGTTGTGAATATAGCTCTGGTGGAAGTTGTGAATATAGCTCTGGTGGAAGTTGTGAATATAGCTCTGGTGGAAGTTGTGAATATAGCTCTGGTGGAAGTTGTGAATATAGCTCTGGTGGAAGTTGTGAATATAGCTCTGGTGGAAGTTGTGAATATAGCTCTGGTGGAAGTTGTGAATATAGCTCTGGTGGAAGTTGTGAATATAGCTCTGGTGGAAGTTGTGAATATAGCTCTGGTGGAAGTTGTGAATATAGCTCTGGTGGAAGTTGTGAATATAGCTCTGGTGGAAGTTGTGAATATAGCTCTGGTGGAAGTTGTGAATATAGCTCTGGTGGAAGTTGTGAATATAGCTCTGGTGGAAGTTGTGAATATAGCTCTGGTGGAAGTTGTGAATATAGCTCTGGTGGAAGTTGTGAATATAGCTCTGGTGGAAGTTGTGAATATAGCTCTGGTGGAAGTTGTGAATATAGCTCTGGTGGAAGTTGTGAATATAGCTCTGGTGGAAGTTGTGAATATAGCTCTGGTGGAAGTTGTGAATATAGCTCTGGTGGAAGTTGTGAATATAGCTCTGGTGGAAGTTGTGAATATAGCTCTGGTGGAAGTTGTGAATATAGCTCTGGTGGAAGTTGTGAATATAGCTCTGGTGGAAGTTGTGAATATAGCTCTGGTGGAAGTTGTGAATATAGCTCTGGTGGAAGTTGTGAATATAGCTCTGGTGGAAGTTGTGAATATAGCTCTGGTGGAAGTTGTGAATATAGCTCTGGTGGAAGTTGTGAATATAGCTCTGGTGGAAGTTGTGAATATAGCTCTGGTGGAAGTTGTGAATATAGCTCTGGTGGAAGTTGTGAATATAGCTCTGGTGGAAGTTGTGAATATAGCTCTGGTGGAAGTTGTGAATATAGCTCTGGTGGAAGTTGTGAATATAGCTCTGGTGGAAGTTGTGAATATAGCTCTGGTGGAAGTTGTGAATATAGCTCTGGTGGAAGTTGTGAATATAGCTCTGGTGGAAGTTGTGAATATAGCTCTGGTGGAAGTTGTGAATATAGCTCTGGTGGAAGTTGTGAATATAGCTCTGGTGGAAGTTGTGAATATAGCTCTGGTGGAAGTTGTGAATATAGCTCTGGTGGAAGTTGTGAATATAGCTCTGGTGGAAGTTGTGAATATAGCTCTGGTGGAAGTTGTGAATATAGCTCTGGTGGAAGTTGTGAATATAGCTCTGGTGGAAGTTGTGAATATAGCTCTGGTGGAAGTTGTGAATATAGCTCTGGTGGAAGTTGTGAATATAGCTCTGGTGGAAGTTGTGAATATAGCTCTGGTGGAAGTTGTGAATATAGCTCTGGTGGAAGTTGTGAATATAGCTCTGGTGGAAGTTGTGAATATAGCTCTGGTGGAAGTTGTGAATATAGCTCTGGTGGAAGTTGTGAATATAGCTCTGGTGGAAGTTGTGAATATAGCTCTGGTGGAAGTTGTGAATATAGCTCTGGTGGAAGTTGTGAATATAGCTCTGGTGGAAGTTGTGAATATAGCTCTGGTGGAAGTTGTGAATATAGCTCTGGTGGAAGTTGTGAATATAGCTCTGGTGGAAGTTGTGAATATAGCTCTGGTGGAAGTTGTGAATATAGCTCTGGTGGAAGTTGTGAATATAGCTCTGGTGGAAGTTGTGAATATAGCTCTGGTGGAAGTTGTGAATATAGCTCTGGTGGAAGTTGTGAATATAGCTCTGGTGGAAGTTGTGAATATAGCTCTGGTGGAAGTTGTGAATATAGCTCTGGTGGAAGTTGTGAATATAGCTCTGGTGGAAGTTGTGAATATAGCTCTGGTGGAAGTTGTGAATATAGCTCTGGTGGAAGTTGTGAATATAGCTCTGGTGGAAGTTGTGAATATAGCTCTGGTGGAAGTTGTGAATATAGCTCTGGTGGAAGTTGTGAATATAGCTCTGGTGGAAGTTGTGAATATAGCTCTGGTGGAAGTTGTATAACGCTCTGGTGGAAGTTGTGAATATAGCTCTGGTGGAAGTTGTGAATATAGCTCTGGTGGAAGTTGTGAATAACGCTCTGGTGGAAGTTGTGAATATAGCTCTGGTGGAAGTTGTGAATATAGCTCTGGTGGAAGTTGTGAATATAGCTCTGGTGGAAGTTGTGAATATAGCTCTGGTGGAAGTTGTGAATAACGCTCTGGTGGAAGTTGTGAATAACGCTCTGGTGGAAGTTGTGAATATAGCTCTGGTGGAAGTTGTGAATATAGCTCTGGTGGAAGTTGTGAATATAGCTCTGGTGGAAGTTGTGAATATAGCTCTGGTGGAAGTTGTGAATATAGCTCTGGTGGAAGTTGTGAATATAGCTCTGGTGGAAGTTGTCGGTATTTGAAGACTACCACAGTGGCATGGTCGGCTGGGAGTTCACATTTCCCTAAATCAGTCACTGTAGTACTGTATGTACGGTACCATGGTTACCATGGTTACCATGATTATGTGCACTGCCACGTGTAGGTCCATGTGCGACTCGAGCCCGTGACAAGGTGCAGTTTTGTTGTATGGGCTGATTTCGAATTTTTAATTATAATGTGTAACAGGCATTCATAATCAGTGTTGATAAAACATGTTGTGTTGTTTTCTGAATCCAGGTTCCTCCTTGTGTTCACCATGATATTCTGCTGGCAATACGCTCCAAGGCGCCAACACTTCTTGATGCTCTTCTGCAGCGACGTCTGGGAAAGTCACCACAGCCCAGGTACGGAATGGTTTAGAATTCACAAACCATGGCATGATGATTGCTGGCTTTTGTTGCTTGTTGGTTTCTTCGTTTAATTTTGGAGAAAGCACTCGTGACTATCTTCTTGAGTGCACCGGAATCTCTCTTGCAGTTTGATTTGCATTGTGTGTTCATCTTTCTGCTGAGCCGCACTGCAATGAAAGTGTCACAACTTGCAACACTCCATTACTTGTAACATGCACTGTGCTCAGTCTGCACTACACTTGCTCAGTCCAGTGAAATGCAACCACTCGCTCAATAACTGCATCACTGCTCCCAGTAGCATCATGAATGTGTGAACTAAGCTGGACTGTGAAGTGAAGAGTTGCTTGACCCGGGGTGTGGAAAATGCACGGCTGGCCGGGGTTGCTTGACCCGGGGTACGGAAAGTGTACGGCTGGTCGCCGGTTTTACCTTCCCAGCACTCTCGAGTAGTACTAGGGGTGTGAATCTACTGTGCAGTCATTCTATTTCAGTATAATTATCTCTATGTTGCGTGCATGTGTGTGTGTGTGTGTGTGTGTGTGTGTGTTTCTGTGTGTGTGTGTGTGTGTGTTTCTGTGTGTGTGTGTGTGTGTGTATGTGTGTGTGGGTGTGTGTGTGTGCATGTGTGTGTGTGTGTGTGTGTGCATGTGTGTGCATGTATGTGTGTATGTCTGTCGGACACCCAGTGTACAGCGGACTGCCAAGACATCGACCTCGTCATCATCCGACCTGCCGGGATCACCTGTTACGTACGGTGGTAGTAGTGGCGCTGGCACTACTGCTCCTGGTGCGGGTGCTGCCAGTCCTGCCAACGGCATTGGTGTCTCTTCCCAACACAGCAGGTCCTCGTTGCAATCAGAAGCCCGCACGGTGGACACTAGCAATTTTATACCCCACCCTCTAGTCACCCCTACTCGGTCGGTTGAGTCGACGGCAAGCGAGCGGCGTCAATCACAGCGTGCACCAATAAAGATGGTGAGCGGAGATGACTTTGCAGAACTGAACCCGGAGAATGGTGAGCTTGTCCCTAGTTTTGCATTGCCCGGTTCACCGTTGTCTTCCAGTGTACTGTCAGCCACCAGTCCTCTGGAGATACTCACCATTACCGTGCACGATATCGCCGATCGAACACCGCCGGAGTTCAAGCGACGCTTGCCTGGGGCAGATGGACGCTCCAAGAGTGTGGACTATTGGTCAAGCTCACTGATGGCTCCTCCGGATGATGCCGTGTTCGGTAATTGGCAGAATCGCTGGCCATCGGGCGAGGATGTGCGCTCCCTCAGGTCTCAAACCAGTGGCACTGACAAAAAGTCTGACACCGCCAAGCCCGACAAGAACAATCGTTCCAAGTCGACACTGCGAGACGAGGCCATATCCCGCGATGATCTGAGTCCCATGTCTGGTGAGCTAACGCCGTTAGCGGGCACATCTCAATCATCCTTTGCTTGTCATGCAGTTGTTAGCACACCGCTGGCCAACGACCAGCACTTGCCAAGCTTTGACCCTAGCAAAGCCAACCCAGCCCCCACCAGTCCACCACCACCGTCAAGTCGTACAAAGGAGCTCTACGCAGCACCTGGCCTTGCAGCGAATGGTAACGGCGGTGACATCACACCCGTCAACGCATTGGGACCGCCTCAACATCGGCGATTTTCTCTGAAAAACCGACACAAGCCGCTGGACCGGCGTTACACAGAGCCACCGTCCTCCTTCCAGCGACAGCTCAGTAGCGACGATGCACCTTCATCGGGTCGCAAGGGACGTCGCTTTCAGCAGCTGCGCCACTACTTTGAGAACTTTACTCTGGGCTCTGGTACGCAGCCCGTTGATGATTTCTCGCCGGGCGATATGCCTGCATCTCCTGGAGACACTGCTCCGCCGCCTCGGCAGAATGGATTTGATGAGGATGCCACTGAAACTGAGCAGCAGCAGCAGCAACAGCACCAAGACAGTAACAGTGGTGTGCATGTTAGTGATGGTGTTACGAATGGCAATTCCCACCGGCCCTCCACCACAACAGGACAATTCTGGGAAAGGTTCAAGTCTGAGAATCCGGAAACACTAGTTTGAGAAAGCTCGAGTATATTTATATCTGGGTGAGGCCTTTACACTCTGTTGGACTTGCTACCTTCTCTATTTCTGTTTCAGCCTTATTGGATTGGATTGGTTGGTTTTATCCTCTCACAACTCTCTCCAAGGCCGCCATATTTTTCACCCATGTCATTTATTTCGCTGATGTCATCATTGACCGAGAGCTACTGCCGGCATACCCATTTCTTTATTCAGATATCTCTCCAGCCCATTTTCAATGTGAGCTTTCTATGTTGTCTCCTATGTTGTCTCCTAGCACTCTATGTGTACACATGTTCACACGTCAAGTTTTGATGCAACAAGAGGAGGGAGACGGTGAACAAGCGAACTACTGATTTTATTACTATCATTATCTGAATAAGAGATTAACCGTCGGTAGTGATGCTATATCAACAGGGAACTAAAAAAGTAGCAAACAATCAAGGCTCCCCCACTGGACCAAGAAGGCTGGGTAATTTGGGAGGTAACACTGGTGACAATACGATAATGCTATTTTAGAGCGCGGTGGAGATGGTATTATATATTTCTTGACAAGACAAAAATCATTCCGTTTTTACTTAGTTTGAACTCTGTCGTTACACTTGGCGTTTTGCGAAGTAACTTATAAAATACATTGATGGAAGCAGCAGTAGCAACAAAGCAGCATTTCAAGGCTTCATAATGGCTGCAGGTTGGTTTGGAATAGTGTTGAAGTGACACGTCGCAGACCCTCAAGTGACGCTGTCCAGTAAGTGTTCCACTTCTCCAGGTTGACTACTGCTGTATGAGACTCTGCTTCCGCACTTGACAATAACGAGATGGCTAGAGCCACCATCCTCTATTGGACAGATAGGCACAAGACAATGCGATTTTCAGTTTCACTCACAGAGCAACTATTCAGTTTCACGGGGCAGAGGAAAACACAGGAAATACACATTGACAATGCACCTCCCATACATCAAATCAAGATATTCCTTATCCATTTCACAATGTAACTGAGAGCGGACAGTTTGGCAATGTTAGATCACTGCCTCAAGCTAATGAACGTTAGCAGTGATAAACCTTCAATTTGCCTGCATCAGTATGTTCCACCTGCATTGATGTGCCTTTGCTACATAACAAGTATACAGTCAACTTTGCGTATAACGACACTCGGCGGGGCATCAGAAAAGTGTCCTTATACCTGAAGTCTCATTGTATGTATTACAGTTAGATGGGACTTTGCTCTGGGCATTGATATTCTGTCGTTATTCGCGAATTTTTGTTGTTGCTATATTCGCAGTCGTTATTAGCGAAGTTGACTAATTAATTATGATGGTCTGCCTACCTTGCCCAGCCAATCTCGCATTATGGTTGTCATCTTCTGCACGTCGTTGTAGTGCTTGGGTAGCGTAGGGCGCTGCCTCTGCTGCTGAGATGGCCGGCGACGAACGTCTGCACGTGTGTTGCTGCGTGTTGTAGAGCGGCTGGGTCCAGTAGCGGCGGATTGAGTAGCTAGTACCGGTGTTATGTTGTCAAGGATGAGAACAAGACGCGGCGGGAATCCAATCCATGCACAGAAAGAAATATCTCAAGAATCATTTCTTTTCTATCCCGGATCTACCTTCCTACATTCTCAACCCGTCGCCACCATGCGCTCTTATATAGCCGAACCAATGCACGAAGCGTAAACACACCAGCACAGCAAGGACACTTTCCTTGACAGATTATTGTTACGCCTCTAGACAGCTGTTTCGCTCCTTCGAGCTCATCAGTAGAGGATGATAATGATGATAACGGAGTGAAAGGAATCTACCCGTAAACCCAATACCGAGTGCCCATCCCAGTGCCTATCCGGCAAGGAAAACATCAATAATTATTATTATTGGTTTAGCAAGCTATGTTTACAAGCAATTCTGAAACACAAGTTCAAGGATACAGGCAGTAGTTGCTTGCTCGTCAAACAGGGCTGGGAATAGTGATTTGAACAGGTCGTCGGCAACGCAGTGCGGCCATTGTCCAGGCTCAAAGTACTCTTCTTGATCAGCACTTCCATTAGCATCGGCCGCTGAGAGGAAGTGAGGGCAGCAGAATAGGGCACACCGTTCTGAATTCGTGCACTTGCAGTAAAGCATTCACTGATCAATTCTGATAGTCAGAACAGCAGGTATTACCAAGTATTTCGATCACCATAAACTATAATAGGTAGCGCGGAACTTACTTGAAATAGCACATGGGAAATTAGGGGAGGGAGGGGATGAATGGGAGCCTTCTTCACTTTGTTTGTAACGCTACTTCTTTTGCCCATAAAAGAGCTCTCCACTGATGTGTCTCATCCAGAATCAGTGCCAGATGGGGACAGACAGACATGATCAGACCAACGCCATACCTGTTTTCTTCAGCCACGGTTTCTCGGAGTGCAGAAGAACTTCACCAAGATCCAGGGCTTGTTCCTGAGGCTCTGGAGCAAAACGAAATTATCGTCAACAGAAATCAGTGCCGACAGGATTGAACTGCAGATAGAATCCCCAGATCTGAGCATGTGTGGGCGCACATGGGTACTTTCGGGAACTCGTCGCCAGGCGGGAAGGGATCATTATTGGCATGAAAGGATTTTGAAACAAGTGAGGCTGAAGCCTGGGAACTCTAATTGCCATTTTATGTCGACCACTGGCCCAAACCCCTTCCCATCCTCTCCAGAAATGGGAAATTGGTGGTATGAAGCAGTAGTAGGCAGCAGCACACCGCGTCAGCATACATACTTTCCACGCTGAAGTGGCTCTCATCCATCTTGACGATGAGATCTGGCAGATCAGATAGCAGGATCACATCTTCATAACGCGCCATGATCCTCTCAAACAAGTCCTTCATTGATGAGAAGTATGCCATACACATTGTGCAGAGCTGAGCCTGGCCAATTGCAAGGGTGACAGAAATGTAGATAACATTGTGCTAGTCATATAAGACACACACACACACACACACACACACACACACACACACACACACACACACACACATATACAGACGCGTGTAGGTATGCACACACTTGCCTAGATACACATGTCATGCATGGCGCATGGACTGAGTGCAGAACACACACAGCATAGGTCACAGCCGTGCACCCATCACATGACTGCCACACATGTACATAAAGTACATACAGTATCAACTAACATCCCTGCTCGTCGAATACTAGTCCTGTAGTTTGAACACATTTGAGCCGTCAGATGCGAAAACCGACCTTATGGAAAAACAGCTGAGCTGAGTAAAACGCACTCAAAGTCAGCTGACTGTGCACGTGGCGTGCGCACTGACATTCTGAGAATCTGATGATGGTGACGGAGCTGAGAGTTCCGATGAAGACATTTCTGCTGACGTCGTCATGGAGGAAAGTGACAAGGAGATGGACGAAAACCCTCACTATCTCGACATCGAGGTCGACATCGACGGGTTAGTTGATGGGGCAGCGATTCACCAAACGGATGAACCAGCAGCTGCACCCATAGCAGCAGTGGCAGCAGCGCCAGCAACAGTGGCTGTTGCGCTGCCTGCACCAGTTGCGCAGTGTGGATGCATTAAAAATTGCCTCCTCAAATTCGAACTCGGGGATATTGATGCTCATCGGCTCAACACACAAGAGCTACTTCCTCCGCGTCATCGAAATTGTCGCAGTTTGACTATTGATATAAAACGGGGAATATACTCACCAGCACTCGTACCAGAGGCAAGGAATCGGACCTAGGCAATAGTCATCAGTATAGGGTGACGGCAAAGTTCTATTTTCTGTTATTGGAAGCTGGAATTTTTGAACTAGACGCAATTTCTTCGCTGATGTCGCTTCGATGGTAATTTCGACTCGCTGAGATCAGTCAGGCGTTGCAGCCTGCACATTTCTCGTGCTTATGGCCATTTACTCAAGCCTCATCACTGTTTTACCTTAGCTGGGGTGAGAATGACTTCGTGGAACAAGTGGCAGCGCTTGGAGAAACATCGAGGGGTCAGCAAACTAAATGCCTGCAACAGCGATAAAATTTGTCGCTCTGACTGAGACACTCAGTACATGATTGTACCTACAAGAGCCGTGTAGACTCTACACGTAGTGCTAGTGATGCAAGCGCAGGTGTCGTACCAGGGTATACCAGTGAGATGCTGAAAAAGAGGGCGCGCTGGACGTGATCTGGTGATAGTACACTTACCTGCATGAGCTGTGACCACACAGCTAAAATAAATAGGCATGCCACGGCTAAAAAAAAGTTCATTTCAAGATCGAGGTGATTCCGCCGACGGTAATCAACCGACCTCGCAACGATCGTGTAATCTTATTAGGCTTCGTTGGTGGTGAAGTAGAAATCACCAAGAGCTAGCAGACGACAAGCATAGCAGCTCTTGTCCTGTGGAGAAAGTCAAAGCGTTCGAGATGAGGCGCGACCAACTTTCAACCTTCCTTGAAATATTTCGGAACGATATTTTTGCGTCCATTGACATCAGCGACGACGAGGACTTCATCTCTGCATGAAAACTCTCAGTCCAACTGTCCTGGAACGTTACTCTAGTCTTCAGACTATCACACTGTGTAATATGTTTTGAATGGCTTAGCTTACGGAGCTGTCAGTAACAAGTGACAAGTCACTAGTCAAACTGCGACAATTTCGATGACGCGGAGGAAGTAGAAAATTCAGTACGAGAACCAATGACAGGGCCGGAGGAAGGAGTTGGGGAGTGGTCCGGCCAACCTTTGAGGCGGGTCCGGGGGAAGCCTCCCCCGGGAGAAATATGTGAGCGGTCACGTGCTCATGCGTACACCAGTCGCCTGGTCACCGTGCCTGCAAAGTACAATTTTCACATCAAGATTCAACTCAAAGGTTCAAAGCAGGGCGTCGTAAGAGGCTTTACGACTCCCTGGTTCAAAGGTTCAGCTCGAGTGACATAAACGGCCTCAAACAGGCTGCAAATGAGCACGTGACCGCTTATTCAACCGTGTTCGATTGGGTATAAGGGCCGAATGCTGCATTGCAGCCTTTTCGGACCAAAACCAGTCGACTCAACGGTCAAAAGACTACAACATATGGGCCAATCGCGGTCATCCGCGCTTTTATAAGAACGAAACGGCGTTTTTAGTGACTTTTTCCATACAAATCCCTATCTAGTAGGGCGCAGTCACCCAGTTTCAGTGGAAGTGCGCGAGTTCGATTGGGAATAAAGGAGGAAGGGAGCGTCTCAGCTTCCTCGGACCAAGACCATTCGACTCAGCACCCCGAAGACTACAACTGGTGAAAATTTGACTTTAGGGTATACTTCCCCTTTAAGCAAGGCCTTTGATTGAGTTGTGCACCAGGAACTTATCTTTACTTTGCACAGCTTAGGCATTCATAGTTCTGCCCTGAAATGGTTCGCTTCCTACCTGAACGGCCGGTACCAGCGTGTATGTATAGCCTCTGGAACATCATCTCTTCTCCCTGTAACCCGAGGGGTTCCGCAGGGAACAATCTTGGGTCCCACTCTTTTTAACCTATATGTGCGACTCTTACCTGACCTGGCTGCAGGGAGCGGTGCAAAGCTCCTCATGTTTGCCGATGACAAGACTTCGTACGTTTCCTCACGAGATCCAATAGTATGCGCCGATGTTGTGTCCTCGGCTCTCGCTAAGCTACACAATGAACTAAGATCACTGGGCATGAGCGTAAATGTTGACAAAACCGTGGTCATGAGGATCTTGCCGAAGAATGCTCCTGACGTCCAAAGACCCGTTCTTGTTAAGCTGGGCGGCACTACCTGTTACAGACCCTTGCACATGAATTCACAATTATTGTATTTGCTCGTTCGAATCTATTTGTATTTTGTCTCTCTCACCTTTCACTATTCCTGAGTTGATCACGTACCTGCGTGCTCCACTCTGCTGCAGTTAGAGGCAGCTACTCTACATGCAGTCGAGTCGATTCTATTGTGTATCTGCATGTCTCCTTGACGATATCTGTCCAGCTCTAAATAATTAGAATTAAATTCCTTCACTCTTCTCTCTCTCGCTTCTTCTCTTCAATTTATTTATTTTCGCTTCTCTCAGTTATTTTTGTTTTGTTTGTACTTTGTACGCTATCGCTCTATCTGCATGACGCGATGCAGTTTATGTATGTCGTCACACCTTGGGGCGCCGTGCCTGCACCTTTGGGGCGCAGTGCACCGGATGTGCAGTGACCTCTACGATGTACGCCAGAGCTAGGCATCTTTTTGGCTGCATGTTTCCTTTTGCGCGGCCAGCTTTTCTGCTTGAGGCTACATGTATGCGTGTCACGCTTTGCTTTTCAGAACTCTTTGAGATTCAGTTTTATTCCACTTTGTAAAGAACAAGTAATGGTTCGAAGGAAATCTTGTCTACCATGGCCACAGGGCCGCAACATGGTCCTTCAAGCCGGATGAGCAGTTCTAAAGAAATATACAGTCTTCAGATTACAGAAACACAGCAATGTTGCTGCGAAATCGTAGAGGTAAGGGCGAAACGGATATGGCCGATGTCGCCGAGCAGGCTGCTGAGCTGGAGTTGCCAGCATCCCCTGCCTCACTCGCCTCATCGATGAGATCGTCCTCCTCCGTTAAACGGCAAAAAGCGGAGGCCAATTTGGAGATGGCACGACGTTTGATGGCAATTGAGGAGGCGGATGCGCAAGAACGACTGGACAGGCAGAGGCGTTTGCTTGAATTGGAGTTGGAGGCGCGCCATGCCCAAATCGAAAACACCTCGTCCTCTCGTTCGCGACGATCGTCTCGTCCTGCATCCAGTGCGCCGACTCAGCATTTGAGGCCGTTGTTGGCATCGTCGACTACCCGATCAGCAGCGTCGTTGATCAGCTCTGGCCAGGAGAATAAAGTAGAAGTAAGCTCATCTCAGCCCCGATTAGAAACAGTGTGTAAACTTCCGGGAAAGTCCGCCTTGACCGCTACTAGGCATTGGGTAGAGACCCAGAAACCCGGCACTGCACACGCCACACTTGCGGCAGGGACAACAGCAACAAAGCCAGCTCAGGAGAGTCCTGAGGCTGGAGGCCTGCACCCAGCGCAAGCAGCAAACGGCATGCAGAAGTTTCTGATCCGACAGACGGTTGGTCGTGACTTGCCGGCATTCTCTGGCGACTCGGAGGAGTGGCCCATATTCGCCTCGACCTACCAGAGGACGTCAGACGAGTGTGGGTTTTCGCCATCGGAAAATGTAATTCGGCTGCAACGTTGCCTAAAAGGCCCAGCCAAGGCTGCCGTCGGAGCGATGCTCACCGTGCCGGAGAACCTGCCGACGGTACTCCAAGTCCTCGAAAGCCGGTTTGGTCGACCGGATGCTGTGATTGCTGCCATGATCGGGAAAGCCAAGGCCATTGGACAGGTCAAGCCAGGAGACTTTGATAGTCTTATCAACCTGTCCACTGCTGTGACGACGCTAGTTACTACCATGGAGCACCTTCGAAGTGAAGGTCACATGTATAACCCTCAGCTACGTCAAGAGCTTGTTGGTAGGTTGCCAACATCCCTGCGACTGCAGTGGGGAGAAGTACTTGTGCGTCAGGGTAGCCATGACATCAGCTTGCGAGTGTTTTCTTTGTGGCTGGCGGACAAGGCTGAAGCAGCTGTGCGCGTCGTGGATCTGCCGGGTACCCGAACCGACAAGACGCAGCGGGTGTACAGTCACCAGGAAGTCTCGACAGTATACAGCACAGCAGCAGCGACGGCACCAGCAAGTGCAACCAGTAAAACTCAGTCAGCCTGCCTTTGCTGCAAACAAGTGCAGCATGCCCTCAGTAAGTGTTCAACATTCACGAAGCTTGGCCAGAAAGCCCGTTTTGAGCTGGTAAAACGTCATCGTCTTTGCTTTTCTTGCCTGGCCAGTGGACACGCTACCAGGGAGTGTGGCAGCAGGAAGCAGTGCAGTGAGCCTGACTGCAAGTACTACCATCATGTGCTCCTGCACAAGGGCAAGGCCGCAGAGAAGCCAGTCGACACTTGTGGGCACACTGGTATTCCTGGTACAACCCGAGTGTTGCTGAGAGTGTTGCCAGTGACGGTTAGTGGCCCAAAGGGCTGTGTGGAGACACTTGCTCTGCTGGACGAAGCCTCAACTGTCACGCTAATGGACAAGGCCTTAGCGGATGACATAGGTGCTGTTGGACAGTCGGATCCCCTACATATGGCATGGACGAATTCGACGACACACACGGACAACTCGTCATGCAGAGTCTCTGTATTGGTCAATGGCAGCGATGGCACCCAGCATCAAATGGATGATGTGAGAACAGCCAAGGACCTCAAGTTGCATTCACAGTCAATAGATGGCAGAGGGCTGGCGAGTCGATGGCCTCATTTAGATGACTCCAGAGTGGCGTCATACCCAGCAGTACAACCGAGGATGCTCATTGGGCAAGACAACGGACACCTCACAGTGGCACGTGAAGTCGTCGAAGGCCCGCCAAATGCACCTATGCTGACGAGAACCCTTCTTGGTTGGGTCGTGCACGGTCGCATTGGATCTCGGACTCACCAAGATCAACTCGAACCAGAGGCGATCTACCACATCTGGCAGCCTGAATCGGATTTGCACCAACTAGTGAAAGAGTCATTCACCATTGAGAACTTTGGCGTTGTACCGTCTGCTTCTGCTGGCAAACCAAAGGCCATGATCCGTGCTGAACGTATCCTGAACGACACCACGGTTCGCGTTGGTGACCGGTATGAGACAGGCCTCCTCTGGAAGTCAGATCAGCCCAAGCTTCCGTCCAGCCAAGACATGGCTTTCAACCGCCTAATGGGCATAGAAAGAAAGATGGCTAAGTCTCCAGAATTCGCAGCAGCGTATGCCCAGAAGATTGATGAGTACGTTCAGAAAGGCTACGCTCGTAAGCTAACACCAGCAGAGGCTGCCGAGCAAACCGCACATACCTGGTACTTACCACATTTCGCTGTGTTCAATCCGAACAAGCCCGGGAAGCTGCGTTTCGTATTTGACGCGGCCGCCAAAGCTAGAGGGATGTCGCTAAATGACGCACTGCTCCCAGGCCCAGATTTGCTGAACCAGCTCGTGGGTGTCCTGATGAAGTTCCGCCAACGTGCTATTGCCTTTGCAGCTGACATCAAAGAGATGTTTCATCAAGTTCGGATACGCCTAGAAGACCAGCCAGCTCAGCGCTTCTTGTGGCGACAACCTGGTGAGACTGGCCCGCCTGACACGTACGTCATGGAAGTCATGATCTTTGGCGCAGTGTCATCGCCATGCTCCGCGCAGTTCACGATGCGGCGCAATGCTGAGGAGCACCGCGAAGAATTCGCTGCTGTAGCCGCAGCATGTGAGGAGAACTACTACATGGACGACTACCTAGACAGCGTCGACACTACCGACCAGGCGGTACAGTGTGTAGCCGATACAATTGAGATCCAGCAGCGAGGCGGGTTTACGATCCGCAACTGGATTAGCAACTGTAGCGAAGTGATGATGAGTGTACCAGCTGATATGAGAGCAGCTGGAGTCGTTGACCTCAGCTCACAACTGCCTGTGGAGCGCATGCTGGGTCTTCGGTGGGACCCGAACAGTGACGAGTTCCTGTTTCAACTCAACGTGACACGCCGAGAGCAGCTGTCTGCCGCGCATCCCACCAAGCGATCCCTACTCAGCATCGTCATGTCAGTTTTCGACCCGCTAGGCTTCCTGGCTGCGTTTGTCATTGCCGCACGGATACTCCTCCAGGACATCTGGTTGAGCGGCATCGGTTGGGATGATGAGATTCCACCCGAGCTGCTATCGCGCTGGCAGATTTGGTGTGGACAGCTGCTGGAGATCAGCAAGTTCAGAATCTCACGTGCGTACTCCTGTTTCACGTCGTCCGCTACTGACTTGTCTCTACATGTGTTCTGCGATGCCAGCAGTAAAGCGTTTGCGGCAGTGGCGTACCTGAGAGTGGAGCACGCAGATGACGTCGAGTGCAGCTTGGTTGCCGCCAAGACTAGAGTAGCCCCGCTGAAACCAACATCCATTCCACGTCTGGAGCTCCAAGCTGCAGTGCTTGGCTGTCGACTCGCCCAGATGTTAGCTCAAGAGCATGGGCTTAAGTGGCACAGCACCTGTTTCTGGTCAGACTCCAGAACTGTTCTCCAATGGATCAAGTCAGATGCGCGACAGTTCAAGCCGTTTGTCGCTCACCGAGTAGCTGAGATCTGCGACGCCAGTGAGGCCAGCAGTTGGCACTGGGTACCAACACTGCTAAATGTTGCAGATGATGCATCTCGTGGTATCTCCATGCACGAGCTGAGCTGCGGCCGATGGAAGTCTGGTCCGGAATTTCTAATGCAGTCACGGGAAGCGTGGCCAGCTGCACCCGCAACGTCGGATGAGTGCATCGACACGACCGAAGTGAAGAAGGAGTTTGTTGCGGCGACAACATCCCTGCCAAGGCCCCAGCAAATTGCCGAAGCGCTGCCTGACGTCAACCGATTCTCGTCATGGAAACGTCTCATCTGCACAACCGCGTATGTTGCCAGGTTCATCGCAAACACACGGGCCAGAGTTCGCGGCCAAACTGTCGGATCAACTGCAGCCATCTCAGCCAAGGAAATGGATGCGGCCGAGCAGCTCTGGATGCAATCTGTGCAGGCAGAGTGTTTTGCCGAAGAAGTGGCTTTGTTGAGCGATGGCCAGCCTGTCAGCACCAGCAGTCGTCTACGACAGCTAGCACCAGCCATTGATGAGGACGGGATCCTGCGGGTTCAGGGTCGCCTCACACATGCGACGGAAATGGCGTACAGTGCGAAACATCCGGCTATCCTGTGTCCGAAGCATAGGTACACACAGCTCCTAGTCCATGAATACCATCTGCGTTCTGGCCATCATGGACACGAGAGGACATTGAATGAGCTTCGCCAGCAGTACTGGGTGACGACAGGTCGAGCAGCTGTGAAGCGAGCATGGTCTGAGTGTCAATACTGCAAGAACCAACGAGCCAATCCCAAGCCACCTGTAATGGGAAATCTACCTGTCCAGCGCTTGACCCCGTTCCTGCGACCATTCACGTTCACCGGGCTGGACTATTTCGGGCCGTTGCACATCAAGATCGGGAGGCGCCGCGAACTACGCTACGGTGCGTTGTTCACATGTCTGAGTACCCGCGCTGTACATTTGGAAGTGGCTCACTCTCTGAACACTGATAGTGCCATCATGGCAATCAGGCGAATGTGCGCCCGGCGAGGTTGCCCCCAAGAAATCCACTCGGATAATGGAACCAATTTCCGAGGAGCTGACAGGGAGCTGAAGGCGGCATTGGAAGATTTCCGCCAAGACCGACTAGCCGCTGAGTGTTCCAGTAAGGGCATCTCATGGCACTTCAACCCGCCACTTGCTCCCCACATGGGTGGAAGCTGGGAGCGCCTCGTCAGAGCAGTGAAGATCGCTATGAAATCCGTCATGAAGGAGCGTGTCGTGACAGAAGAAGTACTAGCCACAGTCTTCGCTGAAGCCGAGCAACTCGTGAATAGTCGGCCGCTGACTCACGTCTCAGTAGATCCTGATGATGAAGAGTCCCTCACACCCAACCACTTCCTCATTGGGTCCAGTAGTGCAACTAGTCGGCCAGGCGTGTTTGTAGATGCTGATTTGAGCCTGAGGAAGCACTGGCGGATTGCACAGAAGATCACCGACGAATTCTGGAAGAGGTGGATCTTGGAATACCGGCCAGAACTCACCAGGCGGAGGAAGTGGCAGGACGGCACACCGTCACTGGCTGTAGGTGATGTCGTGGTGATCGTCGACAGCAACCAGCCACGAGGGCAGTGGCCTCGGGGCCGACTAGAGGCTGTACACCCGGGCAGTGATGGCGTTGTGCGGGTGGCAGATGTGCGCACCAAGTCTGGACTGTACCGGCGCCCAGTCGTTAAGCTTGCCAAGCTGGACGTGCTGCGCTAACTTTGTTTGTGACTTGTAACAGGTCATCGGTTCCCTGTTACCAGGGGGGAGAATGTTACAGACCCTTGCACATGAATTCACAATTATTGTATTTGCTCGTTCGAATTTATTTGTATTTTGTCTCTCTCACCTTTCACTATTCCTGAGTTGATCACGTACCTGCGTGCTCCACTCTGCTGCAGTTAGAGGCAGCTACTCTACATGCAGTCGAGTCGATTCTATTGTGTATCTGCATGTCTCCTTGACGATATCTGTCCAGCTCTAAATAATTAGAATTAAATTCCTTCACTCTTCTCTCTCTCGCTTCTTCTCTTCAATTTATTTATTTTCGCTTCTCTCAGTTATTTTTGTTTTGTTTGTACTTTGTACGCTATCGCTCTATCTGCATGACGCGATGCAGTTTATGTATGTCGTCACTCCTTGGGGCGCCGTGCCTGCACCTTTGGGGCGCAGTGCACCGGATGTGCAGTGACCTCTACGATGTACGCCAGAGCTAGGCATCTTTTTGGCTGCATGTTTCCTTTTGCGCGGCCAGCTTTTCTGCTTGAGGCTACATGTATGCGTGTCACGCTTTGCTTTTCAGAACTCTTTGAGATTCAGTTTTATTCCACTTTGTAAAGAACAAGTAATGGTTCGAAGGAAATCTTGTCTACCATGGCCACAGGGCCGCAACACTACCTTAAGGGAAGTACGTGTAATTCGCTGCCTTGGTATCCTTATCGGTAACAAGCTCTCATTTGTTCCACACATAGATCACCTCACCAGCAAGGTGTCACGCAAGATAGGCGCGTTGCGACGCACCTTCCGCCAAATGGCAGCATTTGCCCGTCGCCAGTACCTGCTTAGTGTGATTCAGCCCGACTTTGAGTATTGTTTCCCTGTTTACGCATCTCACCTATCAGCACAGTCCAGGGAGAGATTGTTTACCTTGTTCCTTAGAGCTGTACAAGTTACCTGCAGTGCCTCATATCATGCTGCTGTACCACCCCTTCTTGCTTCTCTTCAAATAAAACACCTTGAATATCGATACATTTATCAATTTCTTACGTTAACGTTTATTTGTCATATTGTTCAGCCTGCATCATGCTTACGCAGTCTTTTCCCTTTGCCCACCTCTAAGCGGTCAACTCGTGGAACTATAACAATTTGTCAATTTGCTTGTATAAATCCATGGTAGGGTACAATTCCTTTTCCTCCAGAGCATCCCTTATGTGGAATGCCCTCCCTGCTCACTTGAAAGGAAGTGAGGACATTAGATCATTTTCTACAGAACTTTTGCACGCTCTAAATGACGACAAATTGACTATATCCCTATATCCCCTCCTTTTTGAAAATGTATTTCACCAATAAAATAAGGCTTGGAATTTTTTAAACATGAATATCGACGGACTTGCCCCTTCTGTTCATGCATTGCCCTGCTCTAGTAATGGTTCATGAATCCGCCCAGTCCACATTCCTTCTCCGTTTCTCTCTAGTAATGGTTCATGAATCCGCCCAGTCCACATTCCTTCTCCGTTTCTCTCCGTTTTTCTTTCCTTTCAGTTGCATCTTCCTCTCTGCTCTGTTTTATTTAGTGTTGAAACGAGCGTATCTATAACAAACGAGCGATCAGTTCCACTAACGAGCAAGCTATCGAGCGAGCTAACGAGTTTCACTGATGTGTGTGACTGAAAACTCTCCTCCCGGACTCCACAGCAACACAACCGGATAGGACGGGAATATTATAATTATTAGGACTGAACAAACATGAAACGGGAAGTACAAAAAGGAAAAGACTACATACCAGCCGCCATCAAAATCGGGCTCAACACAACAACAGGCACTACATCATTGCGCAACAACTTTGGAGCATGCGCATGCTTGGCCAAGTCCTGTTACCATGGGACCACTCTATCACACTCCTCCGCCTGGTAACAGGGAAATTGTATCACCAAAGTGAACGGGCAAAGAAACATTCCAAGGGGACAAAAGTGGAAAGAAGGGACACAAAATGCGGGAAAGAAGACAACGGTCTCGCAGATGGACCATACACACGGATATACATAAAAGATGGCAAACAGCAAGTGAAGGGCAACCATACCGGAACCGAATAGAAAAGAGAATACCCACGCAACCAGAATAGATGCGGCACGAGCAGCCACAAAGCATATGGTGCAATGTACCGTCACACGAAAAAGTCCAGAATGACACATGCAGCACATGGAAGAGGAAACGGAGACTAACGAGCGAGCGGCATTGGACAAAACAGATTTTGCACCAAAACTAGAGACACACACACAGTGGTAATAGGACTCTACAAGGCATGTCATATGGATGCGGGAAAGGCCAGAATAACCAGCAAGAAACTGCAGTAAATGAACACAACGGTGTGAGTTACGTACGGAACCGACCAGGGACCTGCAGACTGGAACGGTCGCGCAAACCATAGCCATGGACGGGCGTGTCAGGCATGGCATCATGTACGGGGGGCGTCTGCAACACGAGCTGGACAACGGGGTCCCGGTCGTCAGCCTCCACTGCCGCCGGCGCGTCGGCAGGGCCATGCGCATCAGGAGCCTGTGGATCTCTCTTGAGCAAATCCACGTTCACCAGCTTGGAGCGACCATCAGCTGTGGCAATACGGACTGTCGACGGGGAGATGATGCGGATTACGTGCCATCCAGATTCGAAGGGGGTGAGAATCTTCGAATGCCGCTCCGGACGCCGAAGAAGGACGGCAGTGTCAACGGGGTATGGACACTCGGGCACGGGAGCATCGAGGAAGTCAAGCCGTGCTAGCTCAACTTCGAGGTGATCGCGCAGGCGGGCAGACTTCCGCTGCAACTTGTCCACCCAGGCGCTGTCGGACAGTTCAGTGGAATCTTGTTCGATGAGAAGACGGTGAGGCTGCCAGCCGTGCATGGCTTCCATCGGGCTAATCTTCGTAGCGGTGTGCGGGCGAGAACGGTAGTGGAACAACAGAAGCTCGAGGGCAGTCTCCCAGTCGTCATCATCCTCGAGCGTCTTGCGGATGATCGTCAACAGCGTCCGGTTGAAACGTTCCACAGAACCTTGTGACTGGGGATGTCGAACAGCGCCCCGCTGGACCGTGACGCCAAAGGACTTGAACAGGGCTGACACAATGGCATTGACGAACTCAGTGCCATTATCGCTACGCACAACCTCAGGCGCGCCCCATCGTGAGCAGATAGAGACCATGGCAGCAGCGACCTCCGCCGAACAGTGGCGCTTCATCGGGACAACTTCGACCCACTTGGTAAAATGGTCGATGCAGACGAGTACGTAGCGGTAACCAGAACGGCTGACACCAAGCTCCAAGGTATCGATGGAGACAACACTCCAGGGACCGTTGGCGGAGACAGGTCGTGTCGGTGGCACACCGGGGCCACCACGAGGGTTTGCAGCCGTACAGGGGGGACAGCGGCGGATGAAGTCCTGACACTTCTCGGCCATGTTGGGGAAGTAACAGACACCCCGGAGAAACCGCCACATGACCTCCCAGGAGGCGTGGCCAGTCTGTTGATGGGCACCCCGAAGAACGAACTCTTCGATGTCATTCGGCACGACTGGTACTGACATGACCTCGTTAGGGGGTAGCTTGACGCTCCGCATCAGCACGCCATCCACGACGGTCAATTGCTGCTGAACACGCTGGAATGCCGGCGAACGGACAGCATGGCCGGCCACAAGGTCCTCGACGACAACCGGAATCACCTCGTCCTGCTGCTGCGCCGCGGCAATCTCGCCCAGGGTTAGGACACGCCAGGCGGCATCATCAGCGACAGCGGCGCCAACGACATCGGCATCACCAATCGGGCCAGACATCTTCGCAGTCTGGCGGGCAAAGCGGAGGAACGGCGGTGGGACACGTGTGAGCTGATCAGCAATGTTTTGCTGTGTGGGTACCCAGACCACGTCAACACTCATGCCGGACGAGTCGACGATATCGAGAATAACCTGCAGCCGGCGTTGCACGAGGACTTCGTGCAACCCACTGACGTGAACCCGCTTGATGTTGTCGAACAGAGAACGCAGCCACCCATGCACCGTCTGGGAGTCGGTCATGATGCACAACTTCGGGATACGCCAAGACGACGCGAGAGTGAGGCCCTTTACCACGGCATCTAGCTCGGCGACGTTGATGTGGCGTTTATCGGTGGCACCGCGGAGCCACGACTGGTCTTCGAGTACAGTACCATCAGCTTCGAGCACGACACCGTAGGCAATGCTGGAGGCGTCGCACCAAACACGCCAGTCTTGGGGATCGTCCGCAGTCCAGGCTCCATGAACAGGGTCGTCGCCCTCCACACGCTTTGCCGCATCGTGGCAAAGGTCGCACAACTCCTGGGGGACAGCTGCATCCCAGGCATCCGTTGTTGCAGACGCCAAGCGCTTCAGCCAGCTAGCCAAAGGGCGCAGATAGCCACAGACCGGATAATGACCAGTCAGTTGACCACACCACTGGAATACATTCCGCTTAGTCATCTGGGTAGGAGGGGGTTGCAGTGGCTCGCGTCGCTCCCACTGGCCATCGTGCGTCTGCAGACCAAGGACGCGAGTCGCATCAACGTCCACAGCAGGTTTCGTAGGCAATCCATGGGCGGTCAGCGCGTCCGCAAGGGCCTCCGCCTGATCTGTCGGCGTGATGATGTCATCAATGTAATTATCGGTGTCGGTGAAGTCACGGGTCACCCATTTCACAATAGTGTCCAAGACTTTCGGCGCAATGGCAAGGCCAAAGCCCATGCGCTCCATCACGTACTGTCGTCCTTGCCAAACGACCATCTGGAACCGCTGCTGGGTTGGGTGGATGCGAACATTCAGGAAGGCCTTACGGATGTCGACAATCTTGGACGCGCCTTTCCGTTGCCGCCACTCGCGAAGCTTCTCAGGGCACGCGGGTGCCTCCCGACCAGGGCTGGAGATGATCCGAACGTTCAGCGCACGGTAGTCCAAACACGGACGCACGGGTGTGGTAGGCTTATGTTCCTGACACACAGCCAACAGTGGCAGTACAGCGCCTGGTGGACCATGTCGATCAGCATCATACGGTACAAGCCATCCCTCCGCCAGCCAAAGGTCAATCTCGGCCTGGAACTTGGCCTCCTGCTCCGGTGACAACTTCTGGCGGGAGTATTCGCCAATACCAGAGCCAATAGGGGCTTGCGGTGGTGCGCCTGCCGACCAACGCCATTGGACTTCCCAAAAACCACGCTCGGCGTCGAAGGCGACCTCAGCATCACCCATGGACAGGGTGACATTCGGCCCATCTCGTGACACAGAGACATCGCGTGGCAACTTAGCGGAGCTCTCCGGGTTGTCAGACTCGGACGTGGTATCGGATGCAGTTGACGGATCACGCGGGCGACCAAACCATACGGTTGCGAGGACACCATCGGGGGCATAACCAAGGTGCACGCCACCCACGGAGGAGATAATGTCCAGTCCCAGAAGGATATCAGCGTCAACCACATCCAAGGTGTCGACAACGAGGAAATCAGCAGTAACTTCAGGCAGGTGCACTTTGTCATCGTCACGATGAACAGTCAACCGGACTTGCCCAGACACCACAACTTCCTGCCCATCGATGGCGGTAATGCGCGGGTTGGACTCTACGAGCTGAACGGGTACACCCAACTCGGAGACAACGCGATAGCTGATCAAGGACTTACTAGAGCAGGAATCCACGGCAGCACG
This sequence comes from Sycon ciliatum, assembly GCF_964019385.1. Taxonomy (NCBI): domain Eukaryota; kingdom Metazoa; phylum Porifera; class Calcarea; order Leucosolenida; family Sycettidae; genus Sycon; species Sycon ciliatum. The sequence goes on from NC_088643.1 coordinate 45,230,999, forward strand.
CAGCCTGGCCTGGCCCTCACTATAGACATGAATCCTGGGCAGCGACGAACAGGGACTTGCCACGACACTGAGGCAGGCATTGCCCGTGGTCGACGAGCCAGAGCCCGCAGCACAGGCGGTACTAGTGGGCGTCTGAGAAGAACTGGCACCACCACTAGACTTCAGCTGAGGGCACTGACGCTTGACATGGCCGGGCTGCTGACAATGAAAGCAAACAGGAGGACGTCTCTGCCGGTTCGGGCAATCGCGCCGCAAATGCCCAGTCTGATGACACTCATAGCAGAGGCGACTAGGGGTGGAACTGCCACTGGGTCGTCGAGCAGGGCTGGCTGCCAGAGCAGCAACGGGTTCCTTGACTAAGCTGCCCGCAGCACAAAGGGCACGGGCCTGGGCTGCAACTGAGCTTACCGTAGCCCCAGCAGGTTGAGAGGCTGCATTCAAACGAAGCTGCACGGCGAAGTGAGGCGGAAGCCCCACCAGGAACTGCTCCAAGAGGATCGGGTCCTTGCCGTCCGCTGCCTCCTTGTGTCCACTTAGCCGTTGCAGCCGCCGAAGATCCGCCAAGTAGGCGTCGACAGTTTCGTCCGCTCGCTTCCTCCGCTTGACAAACTGGTGGTAGGCATCGGCAGGGGTGACTGAAAATGACTCCACGAGCCGCTGCTTTACCTTGGCCTCGTCCTTCTGATCATCACTGGCCATCTCACACCAAACAGTGAATGCATCACCCGACAAATACAATGGGAGTACGGCCATCCGGGCTTCTGACGACTCAAGCTTCTGGATGCCTGCCACCACCTGGAACTTCTGCCAGAATTCATCCAGATTATCATCGCGCCCCCGAAAAGGTCGCAGCAAATTGTCCACGCGAGGACCCGACGCCATCACTATACAGGCCGTCGACCAAAAACACTGTCAGAAAAAACGAATAAGACTAGGTTCAGCAAACGGGTTTCGGCACCACTTGTGACTGAAAACTCTCCTCCCGGACTCCACAGCAACACAACCGGATAGGACGGGAATATTATAATTATTAGGACTGAACAAACATGAAACGGGAAGTACAAAAAGGAAAAGACTACATACCAGCCGCCATCAAAATCGGGCTCAACACAACAACAGGCACTACATCATTGCGCAACAACTTTGGAGCATGCGCATGCTTGGCCAAGTCCTGTTACCATGGGACCACTCTATCACATGTGGCAAATAATGATTTTTTAATATTTGTTTCCTCTAAGTTCGATGTTTTTCAATTCAGCTGGTCCAAATTATCATCGCCGGCGTTTGGGGTTGCTGCTGCTTCACTTCGGACTGCTGTTTGGTGTCGAGATGTCTTTTCAGCGCTGTCATTGAGCAGCCTTTGTAAGAATAGACCGTTTTGCAAAGACTGTAGCCCTGTTCTTCGCTGCATCGCGGGAGAAAACTTCCAAACGACTGAGCGTAACTAATTACTTTCACTCGAATCGAGAGTTGACAGAACTTTGTCCTGCAGCAGGTCAGCAGATGCGGAACAAGACATCAGTGGAGTCCACCAAAGCTGCACCGACAACTGAAACAACTCAGTGTCGTGCAGGCAGCATGCAGTCACTGTAACTGCGAGTGATTTTCACTTTGCGCGGGACTGGACTCTCGATTGACCAGGGAGTCGTAAAAAAATTCCAACTCCCCGCTCGACTTGTACTGCGATGTGTACGGATTACGGTGTACGGTGTTCGTTAGTGCAAACGAGCTGGCCGCACAAACGAGCCGAGTTTCTGGCGAGCGAGCTAACGAGTACCCGGTGAGATCGTTTCAACGCTAGTTTTATTTTCTCTTTTCGTTCGTCCCTCTTGATATTTGTACTTTGTACTGTTGAGGCAACGAACTGAAATAATAAAACCAACCAACCAACCAACCATACTTCTCAGTTCTCCGTACAATTTCAGTCAATTTCCGTACTGCGGACAAAGGAGTGAATTTCTATACAACTATGGAAAAATACGGAAGGTTAGCAGCACTGCTGTCGTTTGCAGATGTTTTTAACATCCAAAGCTATCAAAAATCAAGAAAAAACACAGTTTTGAAAAATTGACCCATAAAGTCTGTTTTCGCATCTGACGGCTCATAATTATCATAATTTTCATTTTCCAAACTCTACATTGTTTTCAAAGAGGAAGCAGAGGAGTGGAAAAGGAGATGTCGGCGGCTGACGGCAGATCGATAGTACTGACCTGTATTGCTCTGGGGTAGCTCTCCAACTTGTCCTTGGTTTGCTGGAAGAATTCCTGCTCCTCGCCATGGATTTGCAGGAGGATCGGCTCCTTGGATTCCTCACATAGGTCAGGTGTGACCTTCTCCTGCAGCTGGGCCTATGCCGAAACATGATTAAACAACAAGACGAGTTAGTGAACAATGCAACGAATGCAACGAATGCAACGAATGACCTACATCAATGTACAGTGCACACTAAACTTTTGAGGTACTAGCAAGCACGTCCTGTTGAAAAAAACGTTACGGATTGACTGGTAACTGATGCCACTTCATCCATAGTCAGCAGCTGTGCTCCCTCTCTCCCTCCCTCCCCTCCCCCCCCCCCCCTGACAACTTGGCAATTAGTCACGGCCGATGTTGTGCCTTGTTTCTCCTGCAGTTGTAGTGAGGCCAGACGTGAATTCGCTTAGAGATAATGGTTCGAGTAGAGGGAGGGGAGGGGGAGGGGGAGGGCGAGGGGAGGGCGAGGGAAGGAGGGAGAGAGGGAATAACAAGTAGCGCAGCATCTGATAGTGTTCCGCTTTCTTTTGACACTGCTCCCGGCAGCTTTGCTATCTCACAGATGCTGGTCAAGACTACATCTATTCAGCATTCTGAGTGAGCAAAATCATCTTTTTGCGGCTTGCGAAGAATAGGGAGGGCCTGAAGGAGGATCTATGCCCCCCCCCCTCACACTCTCCATAGAAATTGTTACACGAGATTTCTGAAGAGGCAGATATATTCTGGTCCACTGCCGTTACATTAATCCATGACTTTGCACTCGTACGGCTGATTCCGTGGATGCCTTGGCAATCAGATAAGGCTGGCACTTTCGATAATTTCCCAGTGCCGGCATCGGTTGACTCGGTCGGCTGTGTTGTGTGTTGCGCAATGAATGGTGTTCGAATCCTACCTGTGTGAAACCGAGACCCTTGACTGCACTGGAAAAGGACGTCCGCACGGCTTCAACCTTCTCTTGGCGCTTCAGTATCTCCTTATCGTGGTGTGCTTCCATCACAATGCGGAGAAGAGCATGCGTGCTGCTGAAAACCTCCACGATTTGACCCTCAAACTCTGTGTTGAACGAGAACAACAAAATCACCATGCACGCATGCACGCACACCCCATACACCACATTATGAGGTAAAGCACACGTGTTCCGCCAACCAAGGTCAGTTGCCATTCAACCTCGCGATTGGCCATAGTACTAACCTGG
>NC_088643.1:45235677-45268177 GCF_964019385.1 Sycon ciliatum
GAGAGAGAGGGAGAGAGAGAGAGAGGTAGAGAGAGAGAGAGAGTAAGTTAAATTTATAAAGACAGGTAAGTCTAACAAATGAGGACTGAGACCTCTACAACAGGGTTTTTACGCCTGAAAGCAGGCGCATGATTTAACAAGCAGGTTGTCAGTCTAGATTTTATGCGCAGATGGAGAAAAATGCGCAGAATTTTTGTAATGAGATGAAAAGCAGAAATAATAAGAAATAATAAGAAAAGATGAAATGAAAGCCTGCTCACAACCCCGCCCAGCCTTGCGAACTGGGTATGGTGGATTAAGAACCCGGTTCAACGCTCGAGCAAGCGCTCTCCACTCAAGGTGTTCACAGCAACTGATAGGAACTCATATGGGGAAATTATAGAAAAGAAATAATAAGATAAAGAGAATAAATTTCAACGCACCTCAATAAACGGAGCCCCACATACAGTACCTCAGAAAAGTGGATCTTCCGACCAGTGTTTTTGTTGACGTCGCAACCAGATGATGTAGCTGCTTCGCAGAGACGTCTTACTGCACAAATTACAAATAAATTTTATTCTTCGATTAGAAAACCCAAGCGCTTTCAGAGCCCTCCGAAGAGAGTCCGGGATGAAACCACACACACCTACCTCAACCAAAAAAGAAACGACCTGCCACCCGTTTGCTCGGCATTGATCGGCCAGATCCGCATACCGCCTGTCCTTCCGCGAGTTACTGACACTGAATCTGCCCTCAGCACAAACTGTCAACTCCATCCAGAATACAATCCTACGACTCGTAGAGTACAGAACTTTATCTGGTCTTAAGGTGGTAAGTGCAACACAGCTATGTAAGAAATCTTTGCACTAACTGAGTCGACAAGAAGTTTCCAGTCTGAGGCCGCTGACAGGAGATCAGTCGTAACCAACTTTCGTCTGGGCTGAACGCGAACTGGCTTCCCCCCCCTCCCCCCCCCCGCCTTGCAAAACGAGATGAAGTCAAGCTCATTTGAATTTTCGGTGTTTGCAGCAGTGCGGATTCGAATCTCCTCACGCATGTTCCTGACGATGACCCCGAGTACATTGTCGTGCCTCCAGGTGTAACGTCCCTGGTCCAGCGCTACGCGACAAGCGCCAAGCACGTGGCGCGTAGTACAGGCCCAGTCACGGCACAAACTACAGTACGGATCCAATACGGTGTTTCCCCAACGGCGTAGGTTCGTCGGAGAAGGAGGGTTGATGCGAGAAGAAATTTCAAATCCTTACCAGTACCACCGTACAAAAGGGATTTCCACGAGAGGTCCTGCCACATCACCGATGTCCACTCCAACCACTTGCCTTGCACCTGAAGAGTCTTCAGCCTCAAAATCTGCTCCTGCGCGTTGATCTCCTCAAATGTTTGAAGGAGATCCTTCCTCGGGGGTTTGGAATGCTGCTTCGGAGCACGAGCACCCAACCCTGCACGATGACTTGAAGATGACGGTGGACGGAGAGTCCCTAAACCTACTGATGCCTCTGCACACTCCAGCTCTATTGTCGCCGCATATCGCTTTGTCAGCTTCGCATCCTTACTCCGACGCAGAGTGTACAGCGCTCTCATGCGCGCGTCCCCACTCGATCGAAGAATGTGCCATTTGATGGACTGGCACTTTTTCCACACCGTAGGAAGGTAGTGGAGGCAGACCTTCGTGTAAGAAAAATCCAGGACAGTGAACAATCACTCTCGCTATCCTCTCAAGGGGAGTGGTGGGAGAGCAGTGCCCACTGCCCCCCCCCCCCCCCCAAAAAAGTCGCTCACCATACTTATCCAAGGCGAGCACAATACGGGGTTTTCAACATTCGCTTGCCATACCCTAATCGGATTCAATACCCAATAGCTGCCAAATTCGTTCTGGAAAATCACCGTACGCACTACAAATGAAAGCTGTTCGGATCACAACTTTAATTTCCCTTCATCAATTTGGACGATGACACGCGCAATAGGAAATTGAGACAATTTGCTAAGATCCATGGCAATTTTGTAGTATTCATCGTGGAGCGCTACTTTCTTCTGTAGCTTACCGCTCAAGACCTGTGCCTGATGTCGCACAGGTTTATGCATGCCCGGACTGTCACGCAACAGAGGGAAATCCTTTAGGTCAAAATAATATAATAATTATGATTGGCACCCAAGTGCGGAAGTGAACATTTGCAACGGTACGTAAAATACCTTGCGAGTGCCGTAACTCCACTATTCGACCTCGGATAGACTTCCGATTTGTTGGAGCCGACAGCTGAGAACTTTCTAATGCGAATAGACCTTTCGATTACGTGATTCCGTTAAGGGAAAGCCGAGTTACGAAATATTCGAGTGTTTGCAGAATGCACTTCACAGTGATGCAGATGCGCTCGAAATTCTCAAGGCGCGCGACGAAAAGTGCGCCCAAAAAGAAAATAAGGAGAGCGAAGGCGCGCGAGAGTGATCGCTCTCCTTTTACCAGATGGTCTGTGGAGGCGTAAGCCAAAGCGTTTGCGACTGCCAATAAAAAGAATGGCAGAGTTTGCGCATCGAGGTAGGCCTGACCATTTCTTCAGAAATGGTAAACACATAACTGAGTGCAGTTCACGTACAAAACCTTGTGTGAGTTCAAGAACCTGGAAAGACCAAGAAAGCTTGGGCACTACAAGATGGTGGTAAAGCCATAGCTTGTGGTGGTCTTGAAGCCAAGAGCCATCTACTTTTTGCATGAGAGATACAGTGCGGTTGACGGATGTCTTCCCGCTGGGTCTGCTCCGAGCAATCAGCATGCAGCCTTCGCCCCAGGAACTTGAACTATGCAGTGTCAATGAAAGCGATCTTCCTCCCTGACATCGTCAGGCAGGGATCGTAAGGTTTGTACCGGCCATCTACAAGCTTTGCTGCACTGCTTTTGCATTTGTGCGGCGCCGCCTGCATACATTGAGTCCACGAGAGAAAGTCCTCCGTGACCGCAATGAGTTTTTGACAACCTGCACTAGATTTGCTATAGAGGCCTAAGTCATCAGCAAAAGCTGTTTGGGACACTTGCAAAGGGGCAGATTTAAAATCATAGGAGAGGCAACTTAATTCAGGGGCTGCAAGTGAGTCCAGCAGAAGCTGGAAACAAATATTGAAAAGGACCGGGGACAAGGGGCACCCCTGGAAAACACCAATGTTGTAATTAAAGGTGGGAGTGTGTGGTTGTACGACGAAAGCGCAAAGACTGTGTTAGTAGGAAAAAATTAATTTCCTGAATTGCAAAGAAAGGCTGTAGTGGGTTAGAGCATACTGTATCAGATTGCGGCGCACTGAACCAAATGCATTTTTCAAATCTATCCACGCAATGCAAATTTGGCGTTTTGCCGTCTTTGCATCACGCATCGCCTCATAACAAAGTGATGTATGCTCTAAGCACCCAGTCTTTGCAGGCATAAATCCTTTCTGGTTGTCACCATCGAAGAACTTATTGCCTAGCATATGTTTCAAGAGGCGCTTTGCAACTTAGGTGAAAAAGATCTTCCCGGACGTGTTTGCTAGAGCAATCGGTCGGAATTTCGAAGGATCATCAGACACCTCCCCCTTGGCCAGGAGTGTGATACACGCTACCTGCCACTGCCTTGGAATGATCTTGCTCTCCCAAACCCGCCCAAAGATGGTGAAAAGAATGGATTGAAGGGAGGGACAAAGCTTCCAAACTATGTAAGGTATCTTGTCAGGACCCGGTGCAGAGGTGTGCGACACTTCTTCAAAACATTCTGAAATTCAGTCCATGTAGGGGTCCCTCATCGACTGGGTGGGTGCAATCCCGGGGCTTCCCTGCACTGGGGCAGGATTCGTACGAAGTGGCACAATCCTGGTCTGCATATGTGTGTTGGAAGTACTCAAAGCAGGTAGTGTCAGAGAAAGTGGGTTTGACATGGTTGGTTGGTTGAAACAATTTCTTTCCGAAGGCATAATGTGTGGGTCCTTGAGAACGGCATCCTGGTCCCTCTTGTTCCGGGATCGATCGTCGTACATCTTTTGTTGTTTCAAAAGACGCTTGATTTGTTTTCCAATTGAAAAAATAATACTCATTTCTGAGCGCTGCAGGTACTTCGTCCGGGTTTTTGATCTTACGAAATTGGCGCTTTAAATCACGCCTGTGAGCCCGGAGTTTTTCCACTGCACGGTTTTTATTTGCATTCTTGTGTTTTGGTGGAGGTGGTGGTGGTTTCTGGTCGAAAAACCAGTGAATGAAGTTCTCTAGTTTGTCCAGAGTCTCTTTGATGTTAGTGTTTTTGAGGTATGAGGTTGGGAAATGTTGAGTGAGATGGATCTTCAACTGAGCGTTTATTGTGTGCCATGCCTTGGTGTTTTTGGCTGACGGTAGCAGTAGGGACTGCCGGACTTCTACCTTGTGCATGTCCCGTTGATTCAGGACATGAAGTAAAGAACTCATTATGACAGGGAGTGGATTAGTGCGGGATTGTTCGCAATTCATCTCCAGGAGTCATTGTCTGATCTACAGATGGGCTGAAGTGCATTGAATCAATCATGGAAGTCGTCCGACCATCCCCGCTACTGCCGTCTGCTTTGGCTGAGGTGGTTGAAAGTGATTTGTAGACCGGGCAGAGAGAGATAGATAGATAGAGAGATAGATAGATAGAGAGAAAGAGAGAGAGAGAGAGAGAGAGAGAGAGAGAGAGAGAGAGAGAGGGAGAGAGAGAGAGAGAGAGATAGAAGGATGAAATGAGACTAGTAACTATTGGTAAGGTACATGTATGCATGTATACATCACACCACGGTAGTTACTGCCTAGCTACCTGTACTGCAGCTACTGCCTAGCTATCTGTAGCAATACTTCCAGTGTTCAGTGCATGTAGAAATTGCTTACGTACTTTTTCCCTTTAGCAAGTATGGCTCTATGACAAAATGAATAAAATAATGATCATTTACTAGCATGTAATTGCACCATGATTAGCGGCCCAGTATGGTCAGAGTAACTTACGTCAGCAACCTTGAGCATTCCCTCACGACCACTCCGCAGAATAGTACGCATTGAAGACAATAATCTAAACATTGAATATGACGAGAGATAGTAGTATAGAACACTGATGTTAGGACAGGTATACACCAGTCATGCAGAACAGAGGTATACACCAGTCATGCAGAACAGAGGTATACACCAGTCATGCAGAACACAGGTATACACCAGTCATGCAGAACACAGGTATACACCAGTCATGCAGAACAGAGGTATACACCAGTCATGCAGAACACAGGTATACACCAGTCATGCAGAACAGAGGTATACACCAGTCATGCAGAACACAGGTATACACCAGTCATGCAGAACACAGGTATACACCAGTCATGCAGAACACAGGTATACACCAGTCATGCAGAACACAGGTATACACCAGTCATGCAAAACAGAGCCGTTTACATCAGTCATGCAGAACAGAGGTATACACCAGTCATGCAGAACAGAGCCGTTTACACCAGTCATGCAGAACAGAGGTATACACCAGTCATGCAGAACAGAGGTATACACCAGTCATGCAGAACAGAGCCGTTTACATCAATGGTATCCTCTTTATCTCTGCAGGAGAGCCGCTGCCTGGCTCATGCAACCCTAAAAGGACCTTGCGCCACGTAGGCAGGGTCTGCCCACCAAGGTAGTTACTCACCTAGCGGGGCTCTTCTTTTTGTCCGAGTCTCTTGCTTCACCAAATGAGGGCATTCTCCTGTAGGGCCGCTCCTTTCGTGCAGCTGCAGCAGGCTTGCCGTTCTTGCCACTGTGGGCAGTGATACTACTGGCTCTATAGTCACCAGCACAGTGAGATGCACAACAGCAGGAACCAAGACAAAATGAGACTGTGTGCTTGTATATACTTGTTGTTGGTTGACATCATGAAACAAAGTGGAGGACACCGTGTTCGGAAACAGTGACCTTTCTGCAACCATCCACGGTTGGTAGAGCCCCGGTCGGTTGCGACCATCTGAACCGTATGGGTGTTAGATCCTTGTTTATACATGCTGTCAATCAACAATATGTTTGAAAAACACGGTTTATCTATACCTTGTATATACCTGTATGCACTAATGGAGGCATGGCCGGTATTTGATAGCACACTAGTAACTGTGTTATGGTGTTAACCAAGGATCGCTACGGACAATGCGGCATGGACACCATGATCTCTCACCTGTTCAGTTCTGGCTGTTCACCGGCCTGTTGTAGATCGGTAGATGTAGAGGGAGGGCGCACTCGCACAACATCCTCTGCTTGGCCAGTGGCGGGACTTTCGCCTCTCGTCTATAACCAGAAATGTGAAATGGACCGTGATGAAGTAAGTTCATCACATAGTGCCGACTAAGTACCTTACAGCTATGCTATGGCAAGACATGTATTGACCAGTATGCACAATAGCTATACAGCATCAGTGTACACAATTGACTGGCAGGCATTTATATTTGATTTTTGGACTTTCAATAGACAGACCAACCAACCAATCCGGCAACCTAAGATTTAACATCCGCACACACGACATGGAACTGCATGCCACATACTGTACATGCCAATCTGCCGTAGCTGGAACTCACGAAAGAGCCCAAGTTCACTAGAGGCTATGCGATTAACTTAAATCATTATTTGAGATGCATTGCTGCACTGAGAGGCTGTGTGATTACGTCGTCATTGAGAGATGCATTGTATGAAGTGGGAAAGCTCAGCCACCACAGCTGCACAAGCACATGTTTGCCACGACTTCCAAGTACTTGGAAATGACATGAGATGATCTCCTTGTGGCATAACCTCCATGGCAGGAGTTAGTTTCCTCAGATACACAGCAGTGTAGTACATACACAGCAATGTAGTACATACACAGCAGTGTAGTACATACACAGCAGTGTAGTACATAGAACAACAAGGGTGATCAAGGCGTGTTAGTCGCTACTCAGAGTTTCATGCTTTCGCAATCATCAGGCAACATGAGGATGGTACTGGCCATGCCGGTATATCTGCCAGGAGAGGGTGGATCTTGTAGCGCTGTGTGGAAAGATGTGTGTGAATGTGGAGGCTGTATAGGTTTCAGAGTTAGTGGTGTTATTTTAGGCAGGAGGCTGTGTGCAGAGTGTGTGTGTGTGTGGTTGTTGTAGGCAGGAGGCTGTGTGCAGAGTGTGTGTGGTTGTTGTAGGCAGGAGGCTGTGTGCAGAGTGTGTGTGGTTGTTGTAGGCAGGGAGCAGCGTAGTATATACGAGTATGACTGCTACTGTCAGATACACAGCTGAGTACCAAACACACAGATACACAGCTGAGTACCAAACACACACATGACGGCTACTCACCGGCGTGCGTCCCACACTGTCGGTGGAGCGCTGTCGCAGCGCATTGCGACTAGTTGCACCGGGCTTGACAATGACTGTGCAGACACAGGGTCAGATACAGGATATTCAGGTATATACATGTATATGGACTGTAATAGCATCATTACCAATATGTTTAATGCATTCACATGCATACACACAAAACAGGTCATAACAGAAACGTACACATGCTGGGAGAGTATATCGATTGTGTGAAGCGCAGGTGTTCGCAGGGGTGGACCAATTACCAAACGACACATCGTGCTACGTAGTTGTGTGTGCATGATAGCTGGCAACGCTTGTTGTCAGTAGCTTACCTGGAGCTGCTGGTATGTACTGATCACTGTAGACAATGCACATCACATGTACACATGTATGTGCGTATGAACATAAACACATACACGCATATGCCCACACAAACACACACACACACACACACACACATAGACACACACACACACAAACACACACACACACACACACACACACACACACACACACACACATAGACACACACACACACACATACACATGCACAAACACACACACACACACACACACACACACATGCACACACATACACATACACAAACGTACACACACACACACACACACACACAACACACGCACACAAACATAAAGCACACACCAAGAGTGGATTGTGAAGGATAAGCAACCCAAAAAAGACAAAGCACTCAGAAGTAACTGCCACACATCCTGCTCTAACAGAGCACATAGCCCCAAGTATTGTTTGACTCTTGGTCATCATCAGACAACAACTATCAAAGTGCAAAGAGGTAGAGAGTCACGTGAGGTGGTTGTGAGTGTACATGGGAGGTAGGGGTGGGGGTGGGGAGAGGCTGATGTACATAAAGCACGTGTGTTTGAGCAGTTCCCACCACACCGTACATGCCCACTGAAAATGCAAAAGGAACATCAACAGTCATTTAAAACCAGATGCAAGAAAAGCACCAAGCACGCCTCCCCGCCCTTATTCGCATGTGAAACCTCCCTACACACATGGAAGTGATTTGACTGTACTCTATTGATGTGTTACACATCTATGTAGTGCTATGTACGTGTAGACCAGTTGGACTTACACCAGTATTCCTCTTGTCATGTTGATCGCTGCCATTGGATCCCAACCATGCTCAGTGACTTGAAAATCAGAAGAAGCCACTGAGGTCGAGGACTGTCGTCTGCTTGACAGCGACGAACTTGCCGTTTTCGGAGTAACCGTGCTAGGCGGGGCAGGGGTGTCAACGGGCTTGGGTTTGTAGGCCTCCAGGTAGTCGGCACGCACCTTGGCCAGCCTGAACAGCTGCACGGTGATGTCCAGGATCTGCACATGAATATTATGTGATGTGATGTGATGGGCCATACATACTATACCTACACAGTGTAGATCATCAATTTATAGTACAACTAGATCCACAGGCGCGTAGCACTGTTGTTGGAGGGGGTCCGGTCGGAGGGGGTCCGGTCGGAGGGGGTCCGGTCGGAGGGGGTCCGGTCGGAGGGGGTCCGGTCGGAGGGGGTCCGGTCGAAGGGGGTCCGGTCGGAGGGGGTCCGGTCGGAGGGAGTCCGGTTGGAGGGGGTCCGGAGGTCTCCTGCGGGAAAAATTTGAAATTGGGGTGCAAAACCCTGCATTCTGGGCACTTCTGGGTGAAAAGTGGTCCGGCCAAAGCCGAACCGGCAGGACTGGCTGCTACGCCCGTGATCCATACTCTACGTTTCTAGCTTTCAGAATTACCCTGCTAGTTGACAGCAGACTAGCAAACTAGAAGGGTGCATTCTAAATGGATCTTTCAAGATAGCGCTTCACAGCTCCAATTCCGTACAACTAAGTCAGCTACGGTCCCCCAGGGGTTGAGAGCAAGTGGAGGACGTTGGTCATAAATGCTGGTGGTCACCCCAGACAGAGGGAGTACCAGTATGTCTTTACCTTTTCAGGTCCCTGTTGGTGTTCAGTATGCTCCAAGCCAATTGGATCTTCTGGATTCTTTCGCTGCTTTGCACCTGCAGCGTTGCTAGGTTCTTCTGCCATGTTCAGAAGTTTCTCTCCTAGACCAGTAGTTTGCATGCTCGACACCCCGCCAGTCTGCAATGTCCAAACACAGGACACACAGTGAGGACAGTGGTAGTGACAAGGAGCACTCGAGCCATGATCCCCATTTGATGCACGTCTGTACACCGCACCACATTATCACATGATCCCCGTTTGATACACTGTCACACCTCCCCATTTGCTGATGCACTGTCACACCGCTCCACCTAGCTTATCGCTATCTGAGTCCGGATCAGCGTAAGCCATCGTTTCTGTTTTGATATCAAATTGATGAAATAGTGATGCTAAAGTTGAGCGAATCGCGGATCTGGCAACTTCTCAACACCTTTCTTTCTTTCTTCCTCGTCAATAATCTTTCCTTGAGTGGTAACTTTGCATAACAAGCCAGAGGTCTTGTCAGTGACTAGCTACGGAAGCTAGGCGGGTGGTCACAACGTCGTTGCGTACCGGCGCATGACTGAATCACTACCATCACAGCATACGAGCATTGCACCAGTCGGCATTGACGCCGAGGCCGAAGACACTTTCACCAATCACGGCACGACATTCCTAGGTGATGATTTGGATGGCGATTGCCGGAATTCATCAAGCGAGTCAGACGAAAGCGAGGATGATGCTCCTGCCGCAAGGCGACTCTGTGTGGCTGCAGACCATTAGGAGGAGAGCAGCTCCGAAGAGGATGATGACCAAGTGGGTATTGTGGATCCCATGAAACACTCCTTCCTGAGTTCGTCGTATATCGACAGTGGTGATGCGGAGCAAGACATTCCAGGACTCGTGACTGGCAGAGAGACGGGTGCAAGCGCAAGTACAAGAACTGCTTCGCTGGCTTGGACGCCGAGCGACTAGAAAGTTTATTTGGTCCATGCACCAGCTCCTGAAAATCGAAGAAACAGCTCCTGTTGGGCCGGTAACAGCTTCTCTGCACCCAATGAGCCCACATGCTAAAGTGCATGAGTACAACCATAGCCACTATGTACTTGGAGTCAGCATGTGCAAGTATGCGGCATTCCTGGAAGTGAATGCACTTGGGGAGCACGCTAGTACAGAGCGATGAAAGACATTGAAGAGTCGGCCACCGCAGAAATACCAGCTCATCACTTTGAAATAGTAGCACAAGTGTTACTTCGTAGCAGTTATTTTAAAGAACACAGTTGCTGTGCATGGGATAGCCCAGCCTGCTGCACCTAGAGTAAGCAGCTCCAACATGCCTTCCAGCCACGCACTGTAAGAAGCAAGGATACCGTAACTTCTTCAAAGAGACTGGTGATAGTACTATGCCGTACAGTACATTTTGCAGAATATGGCGGCGGCAACATGTGGGGGTGATGCGGTTGTAGTCTTGAAGCCGCGTATTGACAGAGTGTCAAGCGGGCACGGAACAAAATGAAATTTGCCGCAGCCAGTTGAGCACCTGCCATGCATTCGGAATATGCTCAGGACGAGCAAGCCAATTGTGGGACTTGATCGATGCTGCTAAAGAGACGGATGATGTATGTCATCTTACTTTTGATTTTGCACAGCAATTGGTATTGCCTTTCCACACTTGGCATTTGGGACCACCGTATGTTAAAGTCAGATTCCATGGCCAATCGTTTGGTATTTGTGGCGGGGCCGAGAGACGCCAGACCAACTATGTGTGCTACGAAGGCGAGTGCATTGGCGAAGACGGCGGTAAAGCACATTGACCTAACAGAGGTATCTCCATGCTCGACCACCGCCTGGAAGTGACCTGTTCTGGCTATCGCAGCATCACACTCCATACCGACAACTACGTTGGGTAAAACAGAATAAGTCAGTGATGACCTGCGACATGGACACACTAGACTTACTATGCCGTCAATGATGTCACCCAACAAATCATGCATAGCAAGCAATGCAGTACGATTTGAATGACCGTGGCGGAATTGGTGCAGCTATCTTTCTGAGTTCATCCGGCCAATCAAAGGCTCATTTTTCAACCACTTGGCGAGTGATGTTATTGATCTAAAATATTGTGAGACTGGAAAGAAGTAGTAACGGACAAATTCGGAGGAAAACATATTAATTTATCTATTACAGTCCATTTCAAAACTATAGACGCGTAGTGTTTTGCAAAATTCGATGGGATTTATTTAAATATTTTTAGTTTTTTTCTCCAGATTCCGTCTCTGCATCGCTTCACAATTCTGGCTATATACTTTGTTTTCGCTACAATTGAAGTTTATTTTTAGGCCAGGTTTTCCGGTTTTACATGCAATTTCTGTTTTGAAGGGTTAGACCAGTTTGTTTTAAGGGTTTGACCAGTTTGTTTCGGATTTTTGCTCCTGCTGAGACAGTGCTGCGCCCAGACCATCGTGGGTGCATTTTTGTACGGGTCCTGGTAGCCTCGTGGTTTCGATCCGTGATTTCCAGTACAAGTGTGGGGCATTCGAATCCCATCACGCCTCCTGCCTTTTTTTCTCTTCTTTTCTGCATGTTTTGGATCTTGTTGGGTGAAATACAGTAGAGATGATAATTATATTTTCTCTTTTTGATTTGATTTGAGCCTCCCTGTTCCCTTCGCCTGACACAACGAGTGACAGTGGTTTCACTCACGCCAGTTGCAAGGTGAGTTCGACGACGAGGATTTCGGATACTCAAGCGTCAATCAAAATCCAGCTCTTGTTCGAAGAAACAATGAGCACGACTAATCATATCTTTCTCGGCATCACTGAGATTCTTACGGGCCTTGGAAGCCATTACAGTCAGGCACTCAGAAAATGCAAACAAGAAGAAGATTCATTTGAGACTTTCATTTCTTTTGAGACTTTCCTCACACCTTTTCATTTGCGACTTTGCGTGTTTTGCATCTTTTGTATTTCCCGCGGCAACGAAGAAAAACCTGAAAAACACATCTGAAAACCAGAAAACACTCATGCAAAACTCACGGCTGTCGTGCGCTACAGTACGTACGGCTTGTACGTATGAGTTCACGCGTCTATACTTTTGAAATGGACTGTAGTTTGATTCAGTTGAAAACGGGAAAAGTCTAAAGAAAAATTGACTGTCACCACCAGCGATCCTCTTACCACTAAGCTATGGTGCAGAATAATATTTTTTTGAAAATTTTGCACATGTGATGGATATTGGCGTTTTGCTGATCCAAGCTCATTTATTCATATTTTACTACATTTATGGAGCATATAATTATGAGTATGTACATCCATACAATACATGTATACAGATCATCAAGCAGGCTGCTACATGAACTACTACAGTCATGCAGTACCCATAGTTCTGAGCGCACATGACCAACACATGGAAATTGGACTTCTTACCATGTGCTGCTGTCGGTTCTGAGCTCTCTGGTCTTGAAGGTCTGCAATTCCAGCCCGGGTCTGCGTGAGGAGTTCATGAATCTTGGCACACTGTCCATTGCTAGCTTCCATCTGCCATCGAAAGTATCGGCCAGAAAGAAAAACATCAGATTTATAGTATTAAAAACCCAACTTGGGCATTATGTAGCATATACTGTAATACATGTAGTTTTCCTCACTGTTTATTTCTAAAATAGAACTAATTGTGCACTCATAACCACTTGGGGTAAGCCACGTCAGGCGAAATAGCACGTCATAGTACATTTGAGATCAGCGGGAAGAAGATGACGACGTCCACTAATTTAGTATCCGTGCACACGAATCTGCTGTGTGTGTGACTCTGTGTGTCAGCTATGATATCATCTTCTGTGGTTCCATGCCCAGCATATACGTCTGAACCATCCTGCAAAGTTTGAATGACGTAGGTTGAGCGATCGCTCCGCGAAACATACTTTTTGAAATTCTCTTCATAGTATATCTTCCACCATTGAAATTTCGAATTTCTTCAAAAAAAGTGCTGAGAGGGGTGGCTTGCAACCTCGATATGGCTTGTTCCAGGCATGCTTCGGAGCCATCTTCTGTTGAAGTAGTGGCGGGGATCTGCCCTGCAACTGCTACAACAAAAAGTGATTCGATCTGAGAAAGGGTGAGACCGCGAATCTCGGTTGAATATTGAGTATTTCAAGCCTTTTCACGACGAAGATGGAGTTCTTTTTGGAGATGGACGTCGCGGCAAAGGACATGGTGTCCGACTTCTGGCGTCTGGTGAAGCCAGGGATCATTTGTCCAGTCAGGTCGGCAGCCTAACCGTCGGTAAGCTTGTGTTTGGATCCCGTTCTGCTCGATGTGGTAGATCACAAACAATTTGATATCGCACAAATTGATCTCAGCATCGTGCGTACGGTATTTTATATTCAGAAAATCCCAAAGTGTCTCTGTGTGGCCGTCCTATGCCACGAGAAACTCCAATCAGGCTCCTATGTCCTCTGCCTTCATGATTGAATGTCCACTTCGTTTGAACAACGAACACAACTGAATCGAGGACGGCTTTGCAATGAAAAATACAGCTATACTGGAGCTGAAAAAAAAGAAGAAATAAATGTGCTCAGGATGAGACTCGAGTACACGCATACTCTCCCCGCAGGTGAAACGCAATTTTTTGTGAAAAATGCGTGTCGCCGACTGACCAGTAATTTCGCCTGACGATGTGCCAGAAGTAGCTATAGCCCCACAAACTGAAACAGCACAAGCCTGAATCTGTATACACCTGTACACATGTGATCACATGTGATTTTGCAAACTGCTGATGCAACATGAATCAGAATGCAATTGACTCTGCCTTAAGTCCCAAGCTAACAACACTAATGCAGCAAATCGGTTCCACTGACTGGGCCAAGACTCACGGATCACACTATCAGTGATGGCATGGGTGACATCAATAGGAACAGTGACACACTCGATTCTAACCGTTGGGACAGGAGGTATGTTGAAAAGAAAACATCTTCTGTCCATGAGCTCAACATGGAAGAGCAAATTTCTTTCTCATTACTTTTGCCTCTCCCAACCTAAGTCAAGTAGGTACCTAATCCAGGTGAGTCTTCCAGGAGAGGAGAGGTAGATGAGTGAATGTGAATGTGTACGTGTGTGTGTGGGGGGGGGGGGTATGTCCTTTCACATACCGTTTTTTCCCTGCTTGTAAGTCGCACTCGATTGTACGTCACACCCCCATTTCAAGGTCTATGTCATATCGCTTCGATATATTCACATCAGTAGTAATCATGCTTCATTGGCCCTGAAGTTAAGTACAAAAAAGGCGTGACTTATAATTCGGGGAAATAGGATATTCACTTGGAAGTGAAGCCCTTAGGTCATGACCAGTGCTATGCTGTATGCATTGAAGCACTGAACGCATTCATGAACATCTGGGCACATGCGGCTTGCCATTCACAACAAGCATGGGCTGCTTACACACACGCTGCTTTTACTGCCGTTATCCCGGCTGTTACTGTACTCACCTCACCGTGGATCCTGCTCATTACGTCTCTCATGACTTTAGCCTTGGCCAGTTTGAAGTCTATATCAAGAGCATGAGCTTGGTACCTAGTACAAAGCACAGGACAGTTATTAATCTTTTAAAAGCTGTGTTCACAACTGGCGCGTGTACGCGTGAAACCACGCGTTTGTGCGTATTTTTTTGCTGGCTTTTGGGGCGCCATGCGTACGGAAACGCGCCGAAATGGAAATTCCAACATGTTAGAATTTTCAGCGCGTATCATGCCAGTCACTTTGACTGGCGGGGTCAAACAATTAGTACTCGAAGGTGTCCCACGCGCTAAATTCGACTCGGATTGCTGTTTTTGTGAAAGCCTGAGCGGGCGTTTGGGCACGCATGAACCGCAAGCGTACCGCGTCCACGCGCCAGTTGTGAACAGAGCTTAACAGTGTAGGTACTAGGTATAGACCAAGACACGTTTCCAATCACCGGGAAAGCAGAACAAAGGTGAGGACTGGATGCTTTCACTGCCTTTCAGCCTAGCTGAGGGCAAAGCAAAGAATGCGTAGCATAGTAATCATTCTGCAAATCTCCTCCAGTACACACCAATTGCACTGCAATTTACTCTCAGAGAATCCGGCATGACGCTGTGACATACGTCAGAGAACACCAAGTGTCACAGCAATGCTCCATGACGGAAACGACCACAGAGCACAGAGGGCATAGGGAATTATGCACATACTGGTAGGCGCACCCACTTTCTCGGTCAACGCTACAGCAAAACTCACGCTTTGTCAACTGTGCTGGCACACTCTGCCGGCTTGGAGATAAGGCGCGATCTCAGCCCTTCAAACAAACGCTTCAAGCCTGCCTGCGTTTTGTCCAGTTGTGACTTGAGGCTAGCCTGGAACACAACACCGAAGAGAGGCATCACAGCACACCACACATGTACATGACATTGTACACTGTGGACCAAGCAATACAAAGACCATAGAAAGCAGACAGATCAGAGCTGTAACGCAGTGTGCCAGCTAGTTCGGTTGGTGGGTACACTTATGCCAGATAGTGTTGGGCCTGTTGCCAACGGGCTCGGCTGCTTGAAGGTGTATTGTTGTACCTACCACTTTTGTTGGTTTCAGGGTTCATATCATTGCGCGAAATCACGCGACACCTGTACATTTTCGATCTGCGGGATGAAGATGACGACGTCCATGCATCAGGTATCAGGGGGTAGTAAGATACTGGTATATTACTACTCCACGCCTCAAATCGTGCTGTCAAGCGTATGCGGGGGAGTGTAGCATGCCATCCCTTACACTTTCCAGCTCAGGGTTACCCTCGCTACCAATGGACGAAATTTCAGGGTCACAGCTTGCGCAACGGCTTTGTCCTGTGCAAATGGCCACTCGACATACTCAGCACAAATTTTCTATTGCATGCATGCACAAAATGTTCAACTTTCGTATTTTTGGCGACTTTACCACCGTCGTGGAGGCTGGTTGGTGAGGAGCAGGTAGCCATCCCTTGTGGAATCAAACACATTGTTCCACAGTGTGGCTGATTCCGCAAGAGCCAGGTCCATACGAGGAACATTCGCTTTGTCTTTTGCCATCGAAGTAAGTCACTTTTCTTGTTCTCAGTGTTTTTTACGCTCAACGTTTCTGAGATTTTTGAATTATTCACTTTTCATTCTTTCATACTTTATTTCTTCATGTTCACTGCCTCACTTGCCTTCTGATCTGGAGAATGTGACGGAGGTGGCTGTTGGTTACTGCCTGGTATAACGGTTGTCGTGCTGTTGCTGTATTTCCGTCCTGCTCGCGACGTTGTAGATCACAAACAATTTGAAATCACATGAATTGTACTTACCGTCGTGCGTGCGGTATTAGGAAACACTGTGCAGATAAGATCGTCGCAATGTATGTATATGTGTGTCTGGTCATCCTGTGCCACGCAAGAACTCCAACCAGACGCATTTGCCCTCGGCCCTGTTGATCGATTGTCCACTCGTCTTTCCTTGAAGAACGATCGATAAAAAAAGTCGAGCTCGAGGACTTTTTGCAAAAAAACGGCTGAAAAAAGGAAGAAAAAAGGGTGCTCAGAATGAGATTCGAGTACACAACCATGGTCCCAGCAGTTTATGTGGATGTCGCTCATAGATGCGCGATTTCGCGCAATGACTTTCTATTTGAAGTATACATACCTGTTAACCATGGACTGCTTCTGGCTAGATTAACTCTTGTGTAATCAATGGTGCTAGTGAAGCTTATATCAGATCCACTCTGATTTAGCCACCCACACTAGTACCAAGTATTACCTTCACTGGGGGCAGGGGTACCTGCAGTTGGATCCCGGGACGGATACCCTGATGCCGTCAATCCTTTTTCTGCACCTTGTCCTCACCCACTTACTGAGGTATGGTGAGCCCGTAAGTGGGATCATTTCAAGTCCACCCTAGTTTGGGGATTTCAGGGGGTGTCGGCCGCTGGGTGGTTCAATGGCCAATTGAGTCATCTTTCCAAGATTCCTTTTGAGTCTCTCTCCCCTCTCCCGGGGAGACCCACGTGACCAGTTTTGGCAGTGAGCAAGTACAAGTACAAGTACTGCACGATAGCCCAACAAGTTTAAACAGTCCTTCGTACAGCGAAACACATTGGTGGCGGTTGGTTCAGCCAGACCGTGACCAATCCTCCTTGTTCCGCAGAGCCTAAGCAATACACGTAGTTCTACTGATGCTCACCAATACGACTACACCTGGAGCAAGGTCTGATCGATCTACCTAGTTGTCGATCCACCAAGTTGTCCTGGGTCTGAGCACTTACACCACATGTATCCTCTGCATGGTCTCAAGCTAACTTAAAGGATGGTGCTCTGTGCTCGTGCTATAGAGAGTCCACACCGTCCTCCTCTCATATACACATTCAAACGCAGCACTCATGCCAACTCCCACAGCAGAACGTTGCAACGCTATTCAGATGGGCGCCTGTTTTCAAACACCTCACCAGCTCTTGAAAGTATTCCAATAGCTCCTCCATCGAGTAGGAACCGCCATCAGCAAACGGGCTGCAGGAACCAACAGACCATAATGCAAGCAAACCTGTCCCAGCAGAATCCACACAACGGTGATCAACCAATCATGATTCTCATTTCTACTGGAGTACCATCTACATCGACAGTCTATCAAAAGCAGACGACAACATCATTCAGACAAAGAATTTGTCATGAATCACAGCAATATGGAGACTGGACTAAGTGAAAGACATTTTCGATCAAGAATTCACGCGGAAGCCAATTTTAGCACCCTGTTTATCCGATTCAGAGAATGCAACATTCCCTGCAAGTAAAGTAGAGTTGGTAGCATGTAGTGACTGAATGATTGGATGGGTCGTGGGAGGGGGGGGGGGGGGGGATGGTCCTAGCATCATTGTACTCTAGAAGTTGAACACTTTGCAAGGTTGACGAAGCTTGCAAACAGTCTAGGTGGTGTTGACTCCTGGATATAGTGATTGTGGTGAAAGCTCTATGTTTGAAAAGAGGGGGAAGGCAGCCGAGTACACTGTTAACACGACCTCTGATTTGACAAATAGAAACATGCTGTGCTTGGGCCAGTCACCCATCGTCAGAACTATGCTGTGCTTGTTGTCTATAACCCTAAGAAGTGTCTTGGTCATATCATACCGTAGTGAGTGCTCCATAGTCGCGTGGGCTTCAAAAACTTCTCCCTGGATCTTATTCATTATCTTGTCCTCTTCTACACTTGCATCCTCCGCAAGCCGTTCACCAAACTGAAGTACAAATATGTCAGAAACAAGTTCAAACAAGACATTGTAGCCTGCATACTGGAGCTGGACGCGAGAAGCGGCTCAGAAAATAACTATGTGCTTGTGTGTGTGTGTGTGTGTGTGTGTGTGTGTGTGTGTGTGTGTGTGTGTGTGTGTGTGTGTGTGTGTGTGTGTGTGTGTGTGTGTGTGTGTGTGTGTGTGTGTGTGTGTGTGTGTGTGTGTGTGTGTGTGCAATCCCAGCACAAGTTGCTATGGCTTCTGCTGTAGCATCGCTATCATCGCCTCCGGCGATGGGCGTCAAATGGTCAAAATAATGGTCAATGGTCAATGGTCAATGGTGTGTGTGTGTGTGTGTGTGTGTGTGCGTGTGTGTGTGCGTGTGTGTGTGTGTGTGCGTGTGCGTGTGTGTGTGTGCGTGTGTGCGTGTGTATGTGTGTGTGCGTGTTTGTTTATGCAAGCGCGTGCGTGCACGGGTGCATCACATACATGACTGAATGTTCTTGGAGAAGACAGCTATAGGTTACAGCTATAGGCTGTAGGCTATAGGCTATAGGCTATAGGCTATAGGCTACAGCCTATAGGCTATAGGCTATAGGTTACAGCTATAGGTTACAGGTTTGCAATGGAAGGAGGAAATGAATCCAAAGGGTTGATGCAAAAGAGCTTCAACATCCCAGCCAGGCTAATTCCTAGTATGTCCAAACCACCGTTAGAGCCCCCTCCACTGCATATGGTGTAGTGTATGTACCAGACATGTATTCATCTAATTGCAAGTACTATTGATCCACCCTAAAACCACAACCGCTTAGGCATGAACTCTCTATAGCAATTCATTGTACTGCCACCCAACACCCAACGCATCCCGCACCCGGGATACAACTCCTATATCCTCTAGCACAATCATACCTCAACGCTTCTTATTGCTTTGCAACCGTAGAATAAACTTGTATGTAAACTCTACGTGTGAACCCACAGTCTCTTGGTTAGAGACACAACAACTGGCGACGAAGATGGCCGTTGCAATTGGAGCCATGGAACCATTTTCGGTTGGAACGACGGATTGGTCTACGTACTATGACCGCGTCGAGCAGTACTTCGCTGCCAACAATGTGGCCGAAGACAGGCAAGTAGCCACCTTCCTGACCCTGATTGGTGGCTTGACCTACAAACTGTTGGCTGACCTGGTCAGCCCGGACAAACCGAAGGACAAGACGCTGAAGGAGCTGTCCGACGCGCTGGCTGCGCATTGTGCTCCGAAGCCCTTGGTGATCGCGGAACGATACCGTTTCCACAAGCGGGATCAACGCCAAGGAGAGTCAGTAAATGCCTACCTCGCGGAGCTCCGACGGTTGGCACGATTCTGTGAGTTTGGCGATGTCCTGGATACCACGCTGCGGGATCGGTTCGTGTGTGGTATCAGGAGTCAAGCTCTCTGCAAAGTTCTGTTGGCAGAGAAGGACCTCACTCTGAAGACCGCCATCGAGAAAGCCAACAGCCTGGAGGTAGCTACTCGCGATGCATCCGAGCTCGCGGGCAGTGCCACTGCTCCTGGTGTACACGTTCTGGGCACATCGCAACATCGTCGTGCTGGCAGACCATCGTTCGGAGGTGCGAAGTCCGCGAACTCAGGTCAATCCCGTACGAGCTATTCAGCATGCTTCCGCTGTGGCTCGACGGCACACGGCGCAAGTGAATGTCCCTTCAAGGCATATGAATGCCGCCACTGCAGGAAGACTGGGCACCTCCGCAAGGTTTGCAAGAAGCGCCTCGCGGAAAGATCGACAGATTCAGCGAAACGCTCAAGTGGTAGCAGCGCCTGCCACAGCTTGGCTGTCGATGTCGCGGACGACGACGAGTTCAATTCACTTTCTCTTCTAGCCGCAGACGTCCTTCAAGCGCCAGCAGTCGCCACGGATGAAACGACACCCACGACCGTGCGGAAGGCATTTTGGATTGATGCTATCGTCAATGGCCAGTCGGTCCGCATGCAGGTCGACACTGGAGCTGCGGTGTCAATCATTCCGAGTGCGATTTATCGAAAGTCGCTGTCTGCCTCGCCTCTCACCGCGAGCAAGCTGAAGTTGCGTACGTACACCGGCGAGCCCGTGCATCCTCGCGGAACGTTCGTAGCACGCGTGGAATACTACCATCAATCCGCGGAGCTACCACTGCATGTGGTGGACACGCAGGGGCCAGCGCTCTGTGGCCGGGACCTGCTTGCCCACATCGCTCTCGACTGGCAGCGCTTGTTCCAGGTCGAGATGGCTGACGTCCCCTCCGCAACCGTGTTCCCTGGCCAGCAGCATCCAGGATTAGCAGGTACGCGTCTTGAGCAGCTCAAGGAAAAATTCTCCGATGTGTTCAGCGACGACTTTGGCAAGCTCAAGGACGCCAAGGCTCGTCTCCAGCTGAAGGACGATGCAAGCCCTCGCTTCCTCAAGGCGCGCCCATTGCCCTACGCCATGCGGCCAAAGGTGGAAGCTGAACTGGACAGGCTGGAAGGTCTGGGTATCGTGAGTAAGGTACAGTGGAGTGAGTGGGCGACACCTATTGTGCCTGTGATGAAGCCCAACGGCTCAGTTCGTCTCTGTGGAGATTTCAAAGCCACATTGAATCCACACCTGAAGGTGGACCAGCACCCGCTACCACGCGTGGAAGATGTCTTCGCCACCCTGGCTGGAGGCCAGCGATTCACCAAAATCGACCTAAAGCAGGCATACCTCCAAATGGAGATGGATGACGCATCCAAACCACTCCTCACACTCACGACGCACAAGGGCCTATATCAGCTCAACCGACTCGGGTTCGGTGTTGCCTCTGCCCCAGCGCTCTGGCAACAGGCTATCGACCGCATCTTGAACGGCGTCCCAAGCCAGGCCTGCCTACTGGACGACATTATTGTCACCGGCCGCAACGACGATGACCACCTGGACAATGTGGAAAGCATCCTGAGTCGTCTGTCGGACCACGGCCTGAGAGTCAACCCGGCCAAGTGCACGTTCTTTGCAGACCAAGTCGAGTACTGTGGACACATTGTCAGTCGCCACGGCTTGCGCACGACTGATGGCAAGGTCAAGGCTATCAACGAAGCCCCAGCACCGCAGAACGTGTCCCAGCTACGGAGCTTTCTGGGCATGGTGTGCTACTACCAGCGCTTCCTCAAAGACTGCTCCACGACCCTGCATCCACTCAACAACCTGCTCCGGAAGGGTCAGTCTTGGCACTGGACAGCTGAATGCGCGGCTGCATTCAAGGCTATCAAGGCAGCCATCGCCTCGGATCAGGTCCTCATGCACTTTGATGCCGATCTGCCCGTGCAGTTGGCAACCGACGCATCGCCATATGGCCTGGGGGCGGTGCTCTCGCACATCATGCCGGATGGTACGGAAAGGCCGATTGCCTTCGTGTCACGGTCCCTGACGGACACCGAGAAGCGGTACGCCCAGATCGATAAGGAGGCGCTCTCTATTGTCTGGGGCGTCCGCAAATTCCACACGTACCTGTTTGGCCGACCGTTCGTCCTGCTGACGGACCATGAGCCGCTGACAGCCGTCTTCAGTCCTAGCAAGGGATTGCCAGCCATGACGACGGCCCGCCTACAGCGGTATGCTATCTTCCTAGCAAGCATGAATTATGAGATCAAGTACCGCAAATCAGCCGATCATGCAAACGCTGACGGGCTGTCACGCCTACCGTTGCCACACTCACCACAGGATGAGAGCCTAGACTGGGCAGACGTGTTCAACATGGCCCAGATCGACCCGCTTCCAGTCACGGCAGCTGAAATAGCGCGTCACACAAACCGTGACCCAGTTCTCGCCAAGGTCCTAACCAGTGTCAGCACCGGCCGGGCCCTGTCAACAACCGACGGTGACATGCAACCGTTTGTACGACGCAAAGATGAGCTGGGCCTACACCAAGGGTGTGTCATGTGGGGTCCGGTCCAGGTCCGGTCAGCCGACTCCGCTCCGCAATCATCCGTACCGATGAACACAGCGCCTTTGCCGTCCGTGGCAGAACCGGATCACAGTTTGTGCTTTCCGACTGCTCATTCGCCAGCTAGTGTTCCGACACCACCCAGTGTCCAAGCCGCTGCTACTCCAACACCTCCGCCTGCGCAAACACCAGTAGCAGCAACTACGGCAACGCAGCAGGTCCAGTCGCCGCTGGCACAAGATACGACTGAACCCCGCCGTAACCCGCAGAGAGCCCGAGTCCTGCCGGCTCGCCTGAGAGACTGAATTGCTTCTTGCTCACACAATTGCTGTCCCGTGCTCTCAGCTCATCCGCTTCTTCTTCTTGTGCATTAAATGTTATGCCGTATAGGAATACCTCGTAGCTCAACATGTACCATAACATTTAGGGGAGGAATGTAGTGTATGTACCAGACATGTATTCATCTAATTGCAAGTACTATTGATCCACCCTAAAACCACAACCGCTTAGGCATGAACTCTCTATAGCAATTCATTGTACTGCCACCCAACACCCAACGCATCCCGCACCCGGGATACAACTCCTATATCCTCTAGCACAATCATACCTCAACGCTTCTTATTGCTTTGCAACCGTAGAATAAACTTGTATGTAAACTCTACGTGTGAACCCACAGTCTCTTGGTTAGAGTCACAACAACTGGCGACGAAGATGGCCGTTGCAATTGGAGCCATGGAACCATTTTCGGTTGGAACGACGGATTGGTCTACGTACTATGACCGCGTCGAGCAGTACTTCGCTGCCAACAATGTGGCCGAAGACAGGCAAGTAGCCACCTTCCTGACCCTGATTGGTGGCTTGACCTACAAACTGTTGGCTGACCTGGTCAGCCCGGACAAACCGAAGGACAAGACGCTGAAGGAGCTGTCCGACGCGCTGGCTGCGCATTGTGCTCCGAAGCCCTTGGTGATCGCGGAACGATACCGTTTCCACAAGCGGGATCAACGCCAAGGAGAGTCAGTAAATGCCTACCTCGCGGAGCTCCGACGGTTGGCACGATTCTGTGAGTTTGGCGATGTCCTGGATACCACGCTGCGGGATCGGTTCGTGTGTGGTATCAGGAGTCAAGCTCTCTGCAAAGTTCTGTTGGCAGAGAAGGACCTCACTCTGAAGACCGCCATCGAGAAAGCCAACAGCCTGGAGGTAGCTACTCGAGATGCATCCGAGCTCGCGGGCAGTGCCACTGCTCCTGGTGTACACGTTCTGGGCACATCGCAACATCGTCGTGCTGGCAGACCATCGTTCGGAGGTGCGAAGTCCGCGAACTCAGGTCAATCCCGTACGAGCTATTCAGCATGCTTCCGCTGTGGCTCGACGGCACACGGCGCAAGTGAATGTCCCTTCAAGGCATATGAATGCCGCCACTGCAGGAAGACTGGGCACCTCCGCAAGGTTTGCAAGAAGCGCCTCGCGGAAAGATCGACAGATTCAGCGAAACGCTCAAGTGGTAGCAGCGCCTGCCACAGCTTGGCTGTCGATGTCGCGGACGACGACGAGTTCAATTCACTTTCTCTTCTAGCCGCAGACGTCCTTCAAGCGCCAGCAGTCGCCACGGATGAAACGACACCCACGACCGTGCGGAAGGCATTTTGGATTGATGCTATCGTCAATGGCCAGTCGGTCCGCATGCAGGTCGACACTGGAGCTGCGGTGTCAATCATTCCGAGTGCGATTTATCGAAAGTCGCTGTCTGCCTCGCCTCTCACCGCGAGCAAGCTGAAGTTGCGTACGTACACCGGCGAGCCCGTGCATCCTCGCGGAACGTTCGTAGCACGCGTGGAATACTACCATCAATCCGCGGAGCTACCACTGCATGTGGTGGACACGCAGGGGCCAGCGCTCTGTGGCCGGGACCTGCTTGCCCACATCGCTCTCGACTGGCAGCGCTTGTTCCAGGTCGAGATGGCTGACGTCCCCTCCGCAACCGTGTCCCCTGGCCAGCAGCATCCAGGATTAGCAGGTACGCGTCTTGAGCAGCTCAAGGAGAAATTCTCCGATGTGTTCAGCGACGACTTTGGCAAGCTCAAGGACGCCAAGGCTCGTCTCCAGCTGAAGGACGATGCAAGCCCTCGCTTCCTCAAGGCGCGCCCATTGCCCTACGCCATGCGGCCAAAGGTGGAAGCTGAACTGGACAGGCTGGAAGGTCTGGGTATCGTGAGTAAGGTACAGTGGAGTGAGTGGGCGACACCTATTGTGCCTGTGATGAAGCCCAACGGCTCAGTTCGTCTCTGTGGAGATTTCAAAGCCACATTGAATCCACACCTGAAGGTGGACCAGCACCCGCTACCACGCGTGGAAGATGTCTTCGCCACCCTGGCTGGAGGCCAGCGATTCACCAAAATCGACCTAAAGCAGGCATACCTCCAAATGGAGATGGATGACGCATCCAAACCACTCCTCACACTCACGACGCACAAGGGCCTATATCAGCTCAACCGACTCGGGTTCGGTGTTGCCTCTGCCCCAGCGCTCTGGCAACAGGCTATCGACCGCATCTTGAACGGCGTCCCAAGCCAGGCCTGCCTACTGGACGACATTATTGTCACCGGCCGCAACGACGATGACCACCTGGACAATGTGGAAAGCATCCTGAGTCGTCTGTCGGACCACGGCCTGAGAGTCAACCCGGCCAAGTGCACGTTCTTTGCAGACCAAGTCGAGTACTGTGGACACATTGTCAGTCGCCACGGCTTGCGCACGACTGATGGCAAGGTCAAGGCTATCAACGAAGCCCCAGCACCGCAGAACGTGTCCCAGCTACGGAGCTTTCTGGGCATGGTGTGCTACTACCAGCGCTTCCTCAAAGACTGCTCCACGACCCTGCATCCACTCAACAACCTGCTCCGGAAGGGTCAGTCTTGGCACTGGACAGCTGAATGCGCGGCTGCATTCAAGGCTATCAAGGCAGCCATCGCCTCGGATCAGGTCCTCATGCACTTTGATGCCGATCTGCCCGTGCAGTTGGCAACCGACGCATCGCCATATGGCCTGGGGGCGGTGCTCTCGCACATCATGCCGGATGGTACGGAAAGGCCGATTGCCTTCGTGTCACGGTCCCTGACGGACACCGAGAAGCGGTACGCCCAGATCGATAAGGAGGCGCTCTCTATTGTCTGGGGCGTCCGCAAATTCCACACGTACCTGTTTGGCCGACCGTTCGTCCTGCTGACGGACCATGAGCCGCTGACAGCCGTCTTCAGTCCTAGCAAGGGATTGCCAGCCATGACGACGGCCCGCCTACAGCGGTATGCTATCTTCCTAGCAAGCATGAATTATGAGATCAAGTACCGCAAATCAGCCGATCATGCAAACGCTGACGGGCTGTCACGCCTACCGTTGCCACACTCACCACAGGATGAGAGCCTAGACTGGGCAGACGTGTTCAACATGGCCCAGATCGACCCGCTTCCAGTCACGGCAGCTGAAATAGCGCGTCACACAAACCGTGACCCAGTTCTCGCCAAGGTCCTAACCAGTGTCAGCACCGGCCGGGCCCTGTCAACAACCGACGGTGACATGCAACCGTTTGTACGACGCAAAGATGAGCTGGGCCTACACCAAGGGTGTGTCATGTGGGGTCCGGTCCAGGTCCGGTCAGCCGACTCCGCTCCGCAATCATCCGTACCGATGAACACAGCGCCTTTGCCGTCCGTGGCAGAACCGGATCACAGTTTGTGCTTTCCGACTGCTCATTCGCCAGCTAGTGTTCCGACACCACCCAGTGTCCAAGCCGCTGCTACTCCAACACCTCCGCCTGCGCAAACACCAGTAGCAGCAACTACGGCAACGCAGCAGGTCCAGTCGCCGCTGGCACAAGATACGACTGAACCCCGCCGTAACCCGCAGAGAGCCCGAGTCCTGCCGGCTCGCCTGAGAGACTGAATTGCTTCTTGCTCACACAATTGCTGTCCCGTGCTCTCAGCTCATCCGCTTCTTCTTCTTGTGCATTAAATGTTATGCCGTATAGGAATACCTCGTAGCTCAACATGTACCATAACATTTAGGGGAGGAATGTAGTGTATGTACCAGACATGTATTCATCTAATTGCAAGTACTATTGATCCACCCTAAAACCACAACCGCTTAGGCATGAACTCTCTATAGCAATTCATTGTACTGCCACCCAACACCCAACGCATCCCGCACCCGGGATACAACTCCTATATCCTCTAGCACAATCATACCTCAACGCTTCTTATTGCTTTGCAACCGTAGAATAAACTTGTATGTAAACTCTACGTGTGAACCCACAGTCTCTTGGTTAGAGACACAACATATGGCATACAGGTCCCACTCACCTCCTTGAACTCCACGGCTGCAGCCCTCTTCACTGCCTTCAACCTGAAGGAAACGAGGAGCGAGAAAGAAGACATGTGTCGGTCAAAACTTGGACATGGACAGTGGTGTGTAGCCAGAATCCATCGACTCCACCAGCACAGTTGTGCTCACTGAACAAGAAGAGCAGTTTATGTGGAAAAGCTCTGGTGCCGGAGAGTATCTCTAAGGATAGCCTACTTGTACTGGGAAATAGCCAGTGGCACACTGGAAACCTCACGAGTGCTGGAACTTAAACGAGGGGCAATGGAGAGATGATGCACAGCGTGGAGTGACTTCACGTCTTGGTCATGTGACCATGCCTATGTGGAAACTGCACATGGCACGTTGACAGTGGAGACAACATGGCCGAAATCATGCGACTCAATGATCCAGGGATTGACTAGCAAACCAGGAACAGGAGAGAGAATCATAGAACTTGACTCACTTTTCGAGACTTGTAGCAGCGCGAAGTCTCTCCAGATAGGCAGGCACCCTAGCTGAAACCTCCTTCGACTGAAAAAAAGGCACATAGTACATAGCATGCACGCACACATGCACGCACATACACACACGCACACACACACATACACACACACACACACACACACACACACACACACACACACACAAACATAGCATTCCAATTTGGTCCAATTTTCCCTACTACCCTCCAAATATAGCGGCTAGTGTGTTTGACCAGTATCGCTGGCTAAGGTGGTATACGTGTAAACTATGGATAATGGCCTCTTCAAGATCCAGTCTGAGCATGCAATCACTTGTATAATAGAACTCTTATTCTGTGCCCTGTCGGGGAAATGTGGCAAATAACTCTGCAGCCAGGGTACTTTGCATGCAGGGTTAACCTCACAGCCTCAAACCCGGCCCATGTGTACATCATCAATAATGTCACATAACTTAAAATTGAGTATGACTCCAGTACTGTGGCATGCATCACGGCACATGCTGCCAGAGGTGGTGACGGTGGAGTTTTCCACAGTTTCGCGCACACCTCGCTTCCTCCCTTGCGCATGCTGGCCACGCAAGCTGGCACCTTGACAGCCTGTTGAGAGCCAGTTGACACTGGTAGATTTACGCTAGATCATGAGAAGCTTCTAGGATTGTGCTTGATAACGGGTTCATGCACAACGCCAATAGAGTCACACCATCACGTGAGAACAAAAGCAAAAGGAAACCCCAAATCCGGTTCTAGGATTGAGCTGGTACAGGCCACTAACCTCCTTCACAAGTCTGTCTTTGACTTTACCCAAGTCCTCTCTGGCATCTTCCATTTTTTCCTTCATCTTGGCAATGTGCACTTGAACGTGTTCCGCGTTCTGCTTGATCTCGGCTAGAGAAGAAAGACAAATGCACGCACATAAATGTACATACGTGCACACATGGCCATTGAACACGCACTCTGAAGAAACCATAGAATTAGAATGTGTACATGGCACTAGCGTTCACCTCAACACCCTGAGCTTCCAGTCTTAAAATTGTATTTCAGGTACTGCAAACGGCTAATTTAGCTCCGGTGATATTTTAGTGATTTTGGAGTGTTTTCGCTAAAGTTTTGCCATGCCAATTGATTCTGAAACTTGGATCGCTAAAACCTTTCATCCTGAATTGGTCCAGATTTTGAAAACGCTAAAAATTTACCGGCTAAATGCGACTTCAAACTGTCAAAGAAAACGCGACTGCAATCGAGCATGAAGGCAATGAAGTCAAAGACGAGGTACTTCCTCCGCCGAAGCAACATTTTCGCTTATCTCCTTACACCCTCTGACAGTTCGCTGACAGGTTTTATTGCATCTTGTTCGCTTCACTACCCACACAGATCTGCTGGTACAAATACCCTTCAGGTCTACCAGTTCCATAAGTCATGGCAAAGTCAGGGACGAGGAAGAGACGCCCAGAGTAGCGCGAGTTGCAAGACGAGTAACTGGTAAAAAAACCGCCAGTGAAAGTCGTTGCGCACGGAAGTCGAAAGAAAGGCGCAGACTTAAGCACTCCCAACGATGGCGCCTTGTTGCTGCCTATATGGAGATATCAAATGGAAAAGATCGGCTACCTCGCGGTGGATTTGACAAGCTCAAGGAGATATTCCCCAAACTTAACCTGACGGCTCATTCTGTGCAGCTACTTGTCCAAAAGTAACAGGAGCAATCGGATGAGAAAGCGACCTATCATGCCAAACACTTCCCGGCAAGCTCGGGGAAAGTGGCTTCAAGTGTTCCAGGGAGTCCGTGCGCCTCTGGTTCAAGGCGATGGGAGCTGTACGGCGGCGACAATATATCAAGCCGAAGTTGACGCAACGCCACAAAGCCGATCGATTGGCATGGGTGATCGACGAGTATGACAAGACGGGGAAATGTTTTGGTGACAACTTCAACACCTGCCACGGTGGTGATAATGGTTCTATCTCCTCCGTGATGGAGCCGTTCGTCGTGTCTTCCCAAAGTTCGCCCGCAACGACGACGGTGAGCTTGAAAAGTCCGTCGCGATGCCGTCTAACGCCACAGTGTACCACAAATCGAGAACGCCAAAGGTCATGTTCTTGGCTGTAATGGCTAGACCAAGACCAGAGCATGATTTTGACGGCAAAGTAGGTTAATGGCCCTTCACTCTCCAGAGGAAAGCGAAGTGCAACGACTCGCGTACGGGGACTGTCGCAAGTGAGACTGATGTGATCAAGTCAGTCGCTGTGGATGCAGCAGAGTACCAACGTGTCATATTACAAAAAGGCGGCATGTTCGACAGCACCAGGCAGAAAATGTGGTAGTACGGTAAGAACTCACGTGGGCCTGAAGCTGGTAAAGTCGCATGGTACCAGCACAACTGCGCTCGCCCACATACAGCGAAAGCAAATCAGAAGCACTGGGCCACTCACGGAGCGAAGGGAGGCTTCGACATCAGGGTTGTCACTCAACCAGCTCAGTCTCCCGATCTGAATGTGAACGATCTTGCTTTCTTCGGAAGCCTGCAAAGCGACACTGAGCTGGTAGCTAAAGAGAATGTGAAGGATTTGGTTGAGGCAGTAAAGCAAAGCTGGAGTGACTGCCCTGATGATCGAATGGAGAACGTTTGATGCTGCCTTTACGGATCATTCAAAGGCACCTTGGAGACCAGCGGCGTAGTATTGAGTTTGTCGATGTGCTGCGAGAGGACACGTCTCTCTTGGATGAGCATGACGACTTCTGCTACGGCGATGTCCCCGGGTACGCTGACAGCGGGAGCGATGGCGGCAAAGACGACAACCTGTACGCACTGCCAGCGGAGAGGCGCCAGCTCCTTCTGTCTGACAGCGACGGGGACGAGTCATTTTGCACATATCCCGTTTGCGTCTCTGTTGCTCTTGATTGGCTATCGACATCCTCTTTATTCACGGCGTTGCTGTTGCTGTTGCTTTTGCTATTCATTCGTTTGTAACCCCTGCTTATCTCTATTGCCGTGGTTGGCTATCACCCACTCTCTTCACATTGGTCGGTGTTTCCACGAGTTTGGAGACGTCGCAATACATATAAATCTAAGATTATAATATGAGTGCAGTGGTAAAGGAACTGAAGGAGAGAGATTCGCCTCAGACGAGTCACCTGATATTTGATTTCGCGCAGCAACTTGAGGCGCCGTGCCATTATCGTCAAGTTGGCCCATTATACTTCAAAGTCAGATTCAGGATACAGTTATTCAGAATCTGCGGTGAAGCTTACAAGCGCCGGATGAACTGTTTCACGAGGGACAGACAATTAGAAAGGATGGAAAGTCAACGCATGGGCCAGATGCAGTAATCTCCATGCTTCATCATTACCTCGAAACGTATGGAAAAGGAGAGCTCCGCCTTCATCTCCATGCCGACAACTGTGTGGGCCAAAATAAGAATCGATTCGTCATTGCGTACTTAGCCTGGCAAGTTATGGTTGGCTTGAACTCAACAATTTGTTTGTCATTCATGCGTGTTGGGCACACTCCGTGTTCAGTCGATGCATACTTTCTCCGGAAAAAGGTGCGGGAGAATGACGTAGACAACCTCGACGATGTAGTTCATGTCATCAACAGGTCTTGTGCTGCAAGCGCTGCGCAAGAAGTGGATTGGGCGTTCAATGTTCAATGGGTGTTCAATTGGGTGTTGGGAGAATTCAAAGGACTTAAAGGCTAATATTGATGCAAACCTTTATCAGATGGAAGTTTACATACTGTTATATGATGTAACGGAATCACAGCCATTCCGTTCCCCGGGACGCAGGACACAAAGGACAAGACTGGTTTGTATTACATTATTTATATTGACAAGACGGAAATGGAGACAACACTCAAAAGGACGAACAAGAAGACTGACAAAAGGACTCTCGACTACAACATCGCGCATGCTCATATCACACATGCACGCGACTAGACGAGACAGTTTGGGGAATGCCATCACACAGGAAAACAACACATCATTTTACAACACCTGCCCCCTTGATGACATTCCACAAAATAATAAACCGACACCACGTTCCACATGCACAACAGCAAAAGGAACCACAGCAAAACAGAAAAACCAAAACCAACCAACAGCTTACATTGTAGCCCAACAAAACTGGGCCACGACACAGGGCCAAACCAAGACACAAGAACCGACGCTCTCAACCAAGCCGCACCACAGGGCCAAACCAAAAAACACAAGAGCCGACGCTCTAAACTCAGGCACACAAGGATAACCGAAACACGAGAGCCAAAGTTCCAACAAAATAATAACAATATGTGCGCAGCAGCGCAAAATAAATCTACAACGCAAATTAATGCAGAACAACAGAACGACGAGAAGAGCAACATACCGACAACCAAACTCAACAACACAGCAACGAACTGAACAGCGAGAGAAACATGATCAGACAATTAAGCGAGCAAGACAACAACAAGACGAACAACAAAGGACGACACAGTCGGTGATGCCAGACTCATCCACTGGCCTCTGGCGAGCCACGGCCACACGCTCCAAGCGGTACCTGCCGTCCCAGGCTCCAGTCCCCAGCTTCTGCCGGTCCACCACCTTCTCTGCCTCCTCTCC
This sequence comes from Sycon ciliatum, assembly GCF_964019385.1. Classification (NCBI taxonomy): domain Eukaryota; kingdom Metazoa; phylum Porifera; class Calcarea; order Leucosolenida; family Sycettidae; genus Sycon; species Sycon ciliatum. Next base: position 45,267,539 of record NC_088643.1, read on the forward strand.
GCGTCATCTTCCGCTTCCACCAGCTCCTCGTCTCTCCTCCATCCCCAAGCTTACTCTCTAGTTGTACTATTACTTGTATTAGTTGTTGACGACGACGAACAGACTCATGACAAACTTACTCATCCTCTGCGTCCCGGGTTTCGGCACCACGTTGTAACGGAATCACAGCCATTCCGTTCCCCGGGACGCAGGACACAAAGGACAAGACTGGTTTGTATTACATTATTTATATTGACAAGACGGAAATGGAGACAACACTCAAAAGGACGAACAAGAAGACTGACAAAAGGACTCTCGACTACAACATCGCGCATGCTCATATCACACATGCACGCGACTAGACGAGACAGTTTGGGGAATGCCATCACACAGGAAAACAACACATCATTTTACAACAATGACATTAATTTTGTCAAGTAAAAAGTAAACTTTGAAAAATTTCACCCTGAGGCCCACCATTTACTGAGATCATTGCTCGTGTATTGAAGAGTGCATGCCTGAACCACAAGGAGGTCCACTCTAAATAAAGCCAAACAACAACAACAACAACAACAACAGCAGCAGCAGCAGCAGCAGCAGCAGCAGCAGCAGCAGCAGCAGCAGCAGCAGCAGCAGCAGCAGCAGCAGCAGCAGCAGCAG
>NC_088643.1:45270677-45415677 GCF_964019385.1 Sycon ciliatum
TATAAAACCCGTCGTAACGTGCCCGTGATCTGCTATCACTGTTCACATGGACTTGCCGAGTAGCTTCTTAAGTGGCACCTTGAAAACGTCATTCTTGGCATTTTCGTGCACTGTCTGATGATTTTTATCTACTGGCAATGACGAGGCAAGTGACGAAGTTTTAAAACGATTAGTTCAAAAAGGCCAAACTTCAACCAGCAAGCCCTGCATGATGTGCCTGACTCTACAGGTATAATTATATGTCAGGGTATTGAGCATTAGTTTGCAGCCAGGACCTCAGACACTTTGTGTAACTATGCGGGAAATATGAACCTGTATACAAGCCGAAGCGAAGCATAGTAGCTCAGATGCCTTGGTCACCTGTCAGACACCCCCCCCCCCCCACCCAAACGTTCAGTGCTGGAGCAGGGTGTACCGCGGAGATGATGACCATGGAGAGGACGCTACATCGGAAGTAACCGCTGCGCGCCAAGTTTGAACGCAAAGAGACTGTTACCACGCGAAGATCTCACCTCTGGCGTTGTAAAAGAACTAAGGACTGCTATTGTTTGCTCATTAGAGTTCGTCTCCTTCCAAAGTAAGATCAAAACGAGTCAGCCTGAGCCTGTTCGATCTCAATCCCTAATGAGTCGGCCCGAGACGGTTGAATTCCAAACGTCGCTTTGGTTTTTCCACTGAGGCCGACCACAATGCCATTATTCAAGCAGCAATTTCCTAGAACACTCACAGTGCCACCAATTATTGGCTGCGCATGTTCTGTCAGTTCTGCGAGGGACGCGGAAAGGATAACATCGATTGGAAAACCGTCAGTGGTGAAGCTCTGTCGTGCCTGCTAGCTGCATTCTATGTCGACGCAAAAACGCAGGACGGCTCACCCTTCTCCAAGAATAGTCTCAAAGCGGCATGCGGGGCTCTTCAGCAGCACCTGTCGAGTGCTGGGCAGACTATCAACATCTTTAACGACCAGACCTTCACACGGACCAACAAAGTTCTTGACGGAGTGCTGAAACAGTGAAAGAAGGACGGCTTCGAACGTCAGGTGCAGCACAAGGCACCAATATCTGAGTCGGAGTCGCTGCACGGTTATTTCAACGACATCATCGATGACGTCAACCACACAGTGAACCTTACTTATTGTGTACGGTTCAATCTGACGTTGCACTTTCGCCTTCGTGGAAATGAAATGCAAGCAGCCATCAAAGAGGACCACCTTGTGTTCTTTATCGTTGATGGGAAAGATCCTGAAGTTGGAACCGTCGTACATGGCGCAAACCATCAAGGCGGACTGCGGGGCACGGACTGGTCATCTGCCGGAGTTATTGAAGGCCCGCAGCAGATAGCAGCTATAAAACAGTACCTCTCCAAACTGCACCTGGATGTTGATCGAATATTCTAGTGTGCCATGTGTAAAAGTGAGCTTTCAAACCAAACCCCTGTTGGTTTGCGAAATCTGCGCTATCACATAATTTTCCATCCACGATGATGAAGCGTTTGTCATCCTCAGCTGGTTTGTCCCAGCCTTACACTAACCAATACGTAAGGGGGGGGGGGGGGGGTCTACTTCGGTCATGCACCTGAAGCAAGCCGGCATACAAGATCGCCAAATCTGCAGCCACGGGTCTGGTCACCAGAATGTGCAGTTGTTAGAAGCCTACGATCCCCGATCCGCAAGGGATTCTGTTTCTATGGCTGCTGCAATTTCTCGTAAGCAAGCTTCTGCTACATGTAGCACTGCTTCCATTGATTCTGCTGCTGCTGTTGCTGCTGGTACTTGTATGCATGACCAGTCAACGACTGTGTCGTCTACTGCCATTTAACCCTACCCCAATGCAACTGGTTCATCAGTATTTCTTAAATCTGTCCAATTACGTTTAATATACATGCTGAGTCTGCCTCCAAAGCTGAGCTATGCTGAAGCACTGGCATTCTTAACCATTTCGCTGGCCCTGACACGAGGTTTTTGAGGACTAATCAGCAAAATCTGCTCGTGCACAGCTTTGTACTATGTCTGAATTGGGCTTCAGCACACATAACTACCATCTTTCAACATCTCAGCATACAATCTTCACCCTTTGTTTTTCAGTGCTTTCAACGTGCAAGTATCGTGTTCTATGTTCAAAGCTGTAACTCACCTGTCTCTGACTCTGTTAGGAAAACGGGATCGACCTTGGGCACAACACTGGGCCGGCTCTTTGCATTCTTTCCCTTCGTCTCAAAGACAGTTACTTCGCCATCAGAGCAGGGAACGATGATTGCATTTGCCTGCTTCTGTTGCGACTTGGATACAACGTCCTGCAGCAAGTTGAGCGGAGCCATTCCAACAAAATCCACGTGCAATTTAAGGAATACTCACACATTGCCTACATTGCATGGCTTACGCATAGCAGCTAATGCCAGAAGCATGCAAGGTGGTAGTGCATGCAGTGTCTCAGTAGTAGGATAGTCCTAGCTTCCCACAACCCTTGTACCTTATTGTCCAACTGAGAATATTCCCTGTACCCACAATGATAGGAGTCAGGTCATGATGAGATGAAAATGGATGCATGTGTGATTGAAACCATAGGCAGACAACTTCAGGCACAAGTCAAGAAGATCGGACAGCACGTGCGTACGGTTATAAATTGAATCACGTTGCCAAGTATAACTACAGAATGATGCAAAGCTGCCCCACTTTATTGTTCACAATTCACCAAATTTCAATGCTAATGAATGCACTGTAAGACAGAGTGTGAGTACATGTTGCATTATTAGCTATGAAGTATTCTGTCAATAAGGGACTCAAGAACAAGCCATGTCAATGGACCCCTTTTCACACACGTGCTTTTATTTTGATTTCAAAATCTAGTCGATCCTCTATTCGGTACCTATTGGAACTGGCCACTCAGCTCTTTAGGGATCAAACTGCACTGCAAGCTAAAACATAGGAATAATAAAGTTTGCATTGAATACGACGTTCTCCCACTGCTGTTCAATATTAACCGGCATCGTTGTTTAGAGATGCCAGGATAGTGATGGATCTTGCAGAGGATGCTCAATACCTTTTGGAGTTTGCTGGCTGTTCCTGCCGTTCTCCGGGTCTTAGAACTAGCTTGACCTGCAAAGCAACAACAGCATAAACCACCAAAGAACAATATGAGTTGTCAGATGACAGAACCCAGCTTATCCAGTACACAGTGGCAGTGTCTGCTCCAGCGCCGGGTGAGCCGGGTAATCCACCCGGTTGGGCGGCGCTTGGACCCGGTTGAAAATATAGTACCGGGTCACCTGTGACCCGGTTGCTACTTTACACTTTCGAACTTTGAAAGGCCATACATGGCTTGTATGTGTCAGATACTTCTTCTTCTTTCGTAATTTTCTAATTCCTGTCCTCTCTTTTCTAAATGCGGCTTATCCATTCGCCTTTATATCATTGGGCATAGTTTCCGTACATTGTCCGAATTAAAATAAACCAATCAACCAGTTAAAGCATGTGACTCGGCTGGTGAGACAGCGCCAGGTACATGTGTACCCGGCTCCGACCCGGTTGAAATGGTTGCGCCAGGTACACGTGTACCCGGCTGTCCTACAATCCTAGAGCAGACACTGAGTGGAACGGAGTGCAATACCCTCAAAGGCAGCTGACCAAACACAGGCAGATAATGCATGTGAAGCAACGTGGAATGCCACGTATTTTCCGCTTCCATGGCGACCGTGGTCGATCCAGTACTTCATACACGTGATAGTGTGTAAGCCGGGTTTTAGAGCTTGAACTCAGTCTTTATTTGTGCAAAATCAGCCAAGTACCCGCTGAGTTATCAAAGTTTGAGGAAGGCACATTGATGATGTGTTTGCATCTCTTCTTGTGCATCCACTGTTATAGGCATGACAGTTTTCTCTGTTGTTGTGATCGCGATATTCTGGTGATATAATAGTCCCAGGGAGAGCTGGATCAAAGGCTCTTACTTTGATGACATTCGGTACAAGCACATTTGTCTCACCAGCATCTATCTTATAGTTAGTACTTACAAAGAACGTTGCCAGCTTCTCATGTACCCCCACCCCACCCCACATTGACCGTCCCCCATCTCACCTCACAGCGACAATCCTCACCCACCCCATTCCACCCCACATCATACCAAATACACTCTCCCTCTCCCCTCCCGCACCCCATCTCCATTCACTGCCAATAACACCACTGCAAATTTCAGAGTTGCAAATTGACAGACACCAGCCATCGGACAATACACCATAGCAACATGCAGGACTGCAGAAATGTTTGCTTAAAAAACAAGATTCTCTCTTACTCTGTGTACTACGCTTCGTTCCAGAATCAGGAGTACTTGTCAAACTTGGTGGCTCTTCACCAAAATAGACTTTATTTCCTTTCCGAAGTCCAAAAAATGCTAACAGTGCCTTCCCCAACGCAGTCACCACGTCCATACAGCGATTGGGGTACAAGCTCAGAATCTTCTCCACCCTGGCATCGTAACTGTTTTGGCTGTACACAAACAAGGAGGAAGAGAAGCAGCAAGTCAGGGATTGATTTTGCTTGGGAGAGCTACGGAACCATTTGCCTAGAGCAGCCCATCCAAAATCTCGACCGGCCCCACCTCTTCCTGACCAGCTGCTTTACTAGCCTACCCGAGCCCTGGACTGCACGTCTGCATAGTGACTGGTCAAACTTCGAAAAGTAGTGCAATGTATCAAACTGTTTTGAAGTTTGCCACCTCTGACCCCGCACAATCCGTATGCAATCCTATCAATCGGGAACGTTTCCGCAGCATCAAGAGCGTCTGAGCGTCTGGTAATCACAGGTTTCACTCTATTTAAATACTTTCGATTCTTGTACTGTCCAAAGTTGTGGAAGTGTTCCCACTTCGCAGGCACACCATTCAACGACCCTGCCATCACACACCCGTCTTCTGTTCCTCTAGTACAGAAGAGAGAAGGAAGAGCACACTACAAGTAACGTTTCTTGAGTTGACGATGGACTTTTTCTCATTAAAAAGCTAACTTTGTGCTCCGTTAGAAATTCAATTCTTACAGTAACTGAGTCTGCTATTTTCTCCACCTTTCCAAAAATATATGGGGTTGTGCATACCGAAAATGGATGCAATGCGACTTACAAAAGTGACCTACGGATAGGTTAAGTATTTCGTATACATTTCTAGCGGATGATGGGAGGTTAACATGGGCAAGTCTCGTGAATGCCCCCACCCAGGTTTGGACACCAGATGTGATCTTACCAGGTGTCAAATTTCTTGAATATCTCCTTAACCCTCTGAAATTCTTCTCGGACGTTCTGCATGGACACACACACACAGATGGACACACGCACACACACACACACACACACACACACACACACACACACACACACACACACACACACACACCCACGCGCGCACGCACACACACACACACACACACACACACACACACACATACGCGCGCGCACACACACACACACACACACACACACACACACACACACACACACATACCATAAGTACTACCGTATTTCCGCAAATAAAAGGCCGTCCTCGTATACAACGCCTTCCTCGTATACAAGGCCGGGGCAGGGGGCGATTGAAAAAATAAAAGACCGTCTCCGATTAAAAGACCGGGCCTACTAAATGAGTCTTTGTTCTTGTGTTAAAAATAGAAGACCGTGCTCAAACTGTGGGAAAAAATAGAAGACCGTGCTCAAACTGTGTAGAAGAAAATGGAAGAACGGGGGTAAAACTGTGTGGCGAGAAATAGAAGACCGGGGGGTCAAACTGGGTTGAAAGAATAAAAGACTGTCCTCGAAAACAAGGCCGTCCTCGATTATAAGGCCGGGTTAGGACGAGGTTGAAAAAATTGTAGACCGGCCTACTATTTGTGGAAATACGGTAAGTACTAAGCATCACGGGGGAAGCATGCAAATCAGCAAAAAATAATAAAATTAAAATAAATTTCACGGTTCGCATGAGACTTGGCTGGAAGCCCAGTTTTCCGCGTCCGTCGTGGGAACGCCACCACCCTCTAGGATCAAAGGCGCAGATGCAACCCCTAAACGGTGGGAGGTGAGTAGATCAGACCCACCACCAAGTGGTCAAAGACCGAAATCCCATTAGCTGCATCCATGGATGCAAATTAGCAAGTGCACAGTCTAAAACACACCGACTGGTTTCTCTTATAGTGGACAAACTCCAAGCGAATTTGATCAGGACGTTCGCCAGCTAGCTGCAATCTACTTATCTACGGAGCTATGTAACCTTACGTGTGTGTGTACAGATTGCCCACAGCACATGGAGCACATTGTGATGCAATACTCAACACACCATACACCCTGCACATGCACGCATCCCTGGCCTTAACTACACAGATTATGTACTACTGAAAATGCACGACGGCATTGAACATGCACTTACCTCCATTGTCTCAGCTTCCCTGATGGCCTTCACGCCGTCAGCAACCTCGTCTTCCACTTTCTATACGCACACAAACACAGGATCATAGACTCAAGGACAGGCAATGTGTAGGAGCACAAGGCAAACTCTTTAAAATACGTTCACCCCGAGCACCAGTACATACAGACATACATTCGCCGTCCCGTTATAACTCCTTCAAAACCAAAATCCAGATACATTGGTGCGTATTTCAAAACTCGCAAGTGAAGCCAAGTGTTCAGCCGGCAGGGTCATAAAATGATTGCACTAACAAAATTGCGCTAAGCATGAATGCACACACAGAAACCATTTATGTGGTGACATTGCACTTCTTTGACCTAGCTGTAAAAGAGTTTCTCCAAAACAACATAGTGAGACACTTGTGTACTAGTCTTGGTCTAGGACGTACAACAGAGGTGCAGTGGAGCCCGCTTAGGGCGAATGTTTGGGACCAGGGAAGGCTATCCTTGCGATCAGAATTTCATCTTATGCATGTTCATGTCGAGAGGGTTCCATTGCATAGCATAATGTAGTACTTCCTTTGCGGTGGGCATAACATACCTGCTGCTTCTTTCCTAAGTCGTCCTTTGCATCTTGGAGAACCATCTAAACAAGCAAGATCAGTGTAACAACCATAGCACCATTTTACATCAACTGCTCCATGGAAGTCGGTCCAGTAGCTGCCTATAACGTACAACATTCAACTTTCCAATGTAAACTGTCAGGGACATGAAGTGAACTGGCAGAAGATTGAAAACAAAGCCAACCCCACCAGGACTTGAACCTGGGACCTTGCATGTCTCGCTTCTACTTACCATCACAATTATCAGCCATTATCTCCGCTGCCCCCCTTCCCGAAAACAATGAAAACAGAGAATCACGGCAAGGATACGCATTTATTTGGCATAGTTATGGCTCTGAAGCCGAATACACTGTGTTGTCTTACTCCTATACGTGCTCCACGGTCTTTGGTAGAGCTCGCCAGCTGTGGCCCCATTGAGATGTTTGCCTGTATGTCCATAGAGGATCCCGATCTACATTATAAGTATTGTACACGGAGACAGCACAGCAACCCTTACCTTGAACCTATCATCCTTCTTAGCCTTCAGTTCCACGTCCTGGTCACAGATCACTGCAAGTCCCAGCATCAGGTCATAGAGCTCCTTCACACAGTTGGTCTGGCTCTCAAGTTGTTCCTTGAACGCTTTCTGCATTCAGAAGCCAGGAGAAATGGTGATCAGGCAAGGTATTTAGTAATCACACTGTATTCCTCTTGTTCAATGCAACAAACGATGATGTAAACATGCATTTCATTTCTGGCACACATATTTTGATAGTGAACACTGCAAGTCAGAGTTGCTCAAACTTTCACAGCTTAGGGAAATCACAATTGACTTAGAAAATTACCAGTTTATCAAATTGATATCATTAGCAAGCTACATGGTTAATAAACAGAGTGCATTTGCCCGGATGTCAGGGACATCTGAGGGGATATACATCCACAATAATTTTGCTGCTGACCCGTTGTCCAGTGATTGATTTCCACCCGTATTCGACTACACGATGCAGTGTGCTTGCACACGTGTGTACACACTCAGATGTGTCGTTCTTACATCCATGTCCAGCCGCAGCTTCTTGTTTTTATCTCGGATGGTGTCCACTAAGAACTGGTCGTCCGCATCATTCATCAGCTGTACATGTACATGTAACAGATAAGGCAATAGTAAGTTTCAGGTCACACAGTTCAAGCAAAGTAATCCTCAGCAGCAACAGTTCTAACAAATGTACATGTATGTGAAAATATATACCAGGCACAACATTACACAATTTGATAACAAGACTCAGTTGCTCAAACGTGTCATTGCCAAGGAGAGCGTACTATGCAACACATATACACCTGTAGCAATACACACGACACTTCAATTATGAGATTGGTGCTATCACTACGTTATCACCACCAACTAACTGAGTTTGGTTTTCTGTACATATGACATGGTAATTCATCACAACAAAAGTGTTAAACTGTGACGCTACTGACTCAAGCACTTACATTATCAGCCTCCTGCTGCGTAGAAAGCTTCAGGTCTACAATCTCTTCCTGCAATAGCAAGTCACAAGCAAAGTCACCATAGCACCATTAGTCTAAAACACATGAGAGTAAGTAGCTGTGATCAAGAGCAAGGGTTGCTGCAGCTTGCTTTCATAGCCCAGCTTGCCTGCAACACACTCTCTACTTGCGCAAACAGAACCCATTAGAAGGACGGCAGACAATAGGTGATACTGGTATGCCATGGGCTGCTTATATTTCGTTCAGAATGTAGTTTGAATGCAAGCTGACCTGAATAATCTTAGAGAATCCCCTGCAATCGTGTGGTATGCTAACATACCAGCACACAGATGATAATGAATCCATGCCAACCAGTTACACCTTTTTTTTCAGGGCCACCCAACCATGCAGACAGGTTAGGCAAGCCTTACCTTTTTTCTGCGCAGTGTGTCCTCAGACCTGCGCGACTGAGCATTCATCTTGGCGGTGAAGCTGTCCAGAAACTGTCTCCAGATCGCCTCCAGTTGCTTGAAACAGGCAGCCATGTCATCTTGCCACTTGCGACAGAACGCCTTTGTGCTCTTCGGCGGGTAAAACTCTCTGCAAGAGCAGAGCGGAGCACAGCACATGACGCAGCACACAGATCATGTAACGTGTTTTCCGGGGTCAAAGCAGCACTGGCTGTACAGGTAATGAGATGGATTGGAGTTCTGAAAAACACAAACACTTACTTGAGTGCAGAGAGTAGCATCGCCCTCTTCTCGTTGATCGGTTTCCAATCGGCGCTGAGACGGTCCAGTAGCTCGGGTAAGAACATCGGCTCAGGGGCGTCTGTGGCTAGTACATCCTCCCTGTTCAAGATACATGTACACGCACAAGAACAGTACAGTACAGTACAGTACAGTACAGTACAGTACAGACAGTACAGTCGAGCGCCGAAGAACAAACAGCTCAGAATTTCATCAAGCACAGCATACCAGTGTATACACAGTGACTCAACTGCGGTATAGACTGTAATACATGAAGACAAGTACAGTCTAGCCTACAGGCTACAGGCTACAGGCTACAGGCTACAGGCTACAGGCTACGTGCCTGAGGGATATCATCATGACAAACGTTTGGGAGCACTGGCTTACCGACGAGTTAGCATCAGTTCATCCCTCTTCCCCACTTTCCAGTCACTGTGCATGGTGATCATCTTGTCTGTCACTTCCTTCTCCTTCTCCAGACAAGCTACAACCATTTCCAAACACACAACATACGTATATAAACGAGTTTAAAAGATGAAAACACGGTATACCGACTTCATCACTTTTCGGATCAAATGGCCAATAGTGGATTCATGTTATGTGTGGTTTGTAACTATCTAAATCCATATTCGGCCAAACAGCGTTTTTAAAAGTGGTTCTAGTCGGATTTTAAATGTGAAATTTGCCTTAGACCTTTTAAAATGGCACTGATCTCGAATCCCAATTTCTAAAATTTAGCGCTTAAAAGTCGTACAGGGTTTGCAATGAAACTCTTCATGTTTACTGACGTTCTTCATGGCTATGCAATACACCATGGAATGCAATACAAAGTATTTGCCCCTTCACCACACAACTCACATACATGAAGAATGTGAAGAAGTCTCTATCAGATAGAATGGAACAGTCTGACGAAAAAAAGTAGAAAGGTCTCCATCAGAAAAAGTTGCATTGCCCTGGCGGTTAGGTCATAAAGTAGTGAATGCATTGCCTGAGGTCTTACCCAGACTAAGCTGGTACTTCATGTTGGATATAGCACTGCGGTTCTTCTGCAGTTCTTCATTTATTCTCTGCATGCACACACGCATGCACACATACGCATGTACACACACACACACGCACACACACACGCAGCAGTAGAGTGTGCAATTCGACTCTATATCATTGCAATACACACCGCAGTGTAGGTGCTAATACTGTGGCAGGTCATCTAGAGCTTACGCTACTGGTATGCCACCCAAAAGGAAAGAAGACCATCCATCAGAGAAACTCTTCTAACATGAAATATTGACATGCATGTAGATCTAATGTGGAACATTGTTGCAATAAATACTCCTCAGCTTGGAAAATACTCAATGGTGTACTGGTATTGACATGTTATTAGCACAGGGTGGATGCAGACCTACAGTATGAAAGTTGGAGATGTGTGCGCACTTTCAAGGGAGAATCGCCAATTTTTTCTTTTACATTTTCTCATGTGCTGTACTGTACATGTAACACCATTGTGCAGCATCAACAGGCACAAACACGATCATGGAATTGGGAAGCTCATGGTCGAACACAGCGGTACATACCAGCGTTTCCTCGGACATAACTAGCTCCACATCATTCAGTGTTATGGCTCCATAGCGGTCTATCTCCTGACTGGCTGCTTCCACTAAAGGTCTCAGCTATCATATGACAGAGAGACAGGTACCCAAAGCATCCACACACATACACACACACACACACACACACACACACGCACGCACACACACGCACGCACGCGCACGCACACACACACATAACACAGGGAGTACATTTACACATTGCACACTCATGTTCCACAGGGTGCTCTGATGAGGTCAACATAGCTAGCCATCCGGAGATTGGGTATTCTGATTTGTGCAATGCTTTCACGACAGTGCATACCATGATGTTGTATAGTCCTAACTCCTTCAGCGTCCACTTCAGGTATTTCGGCAAGAAAGCACAGAAAGTTACTCAGCCTTCTTTGGTTTTATTAAGGGGCGTACAGGTAGCGTCTATAGCGGCTACAGCGTCTAGACATTAGTAGGAAACACATAGGTGCAGAATATATCCGGCTTTAGAACCGGTTCAGCCAATTTGAGATGGTCGAGCCAACTGTAGTGTAGATGGTCCAGCCAACTGAAGATGGTCCAGTCAACTGAAGATGGTCCAGTCAACTGAAGATGGTCCAGCCAACTGAAGATGGTCCAGTCAACTGAAGATGGTCCAGTCAACTGAAGATGGTCCAGTCAACTGAAGATGGTCCAGCCAACTGAAGATGGTCCAGCCAACTGAAGATGGTCCAGCCAACTGAAGATGGTCCAGCCAACTAAAGATGGTCCAGCCAACTGTACATGGTCCAGCCAACTGTACATGGTCCAGCCAACTGTACATGGTCCAGTCAACTGTAGATGGTCCAGCCAACTGTAGATGGTCCAGCCAACTGTACATGGTCCAGCCAACTGTAGATGGTCCAGCCAACTGTAGATGGTCCAGCCAACTGTAGATGGTCCAGCCAACTGTAGATGGTCCAGCCAACTGTAGATGGTCCAGCCAACTGTAGATGGTCAAGTCAACTGTGGATGGTTCAGCCAACTGTACATGGTCCAGCCAACTGTACATGGTCCAGCCAACTGTAGATGGTCCAGCCAAGTGTACATTGTAGATGGTCCAGCAAACTGTAGGTGGTCCAGCCAACTGCAGATGGTCCAGCCAACTGCAGATGGTCCAGCCAACTGTAGAAGGTCAGTCCAGTCGACTGAAGATGGTCTAGCACACTGTAGATGGTCCAGCACACTGTAGATGGTCCAGCACACTGTAGATGGTCCAGCACACTGTAGATGGTCCAGCCAACTGTACATAGTAGATGGTCCAGCCAGCAGACGGTCCAGCCAACTGTAGATGGTCCAGCCAAGTGTACATTGTAGATGGTCCAGCAAACTGTAGGTGGTCCAGCCAACTGCAGATGGTCCAGCCAACTGTAGATGGTCGGTCCAGTCGACTGAAGATGGTCTAGCACACTGTAGATGGTCCAGCACACTGTAGATGGTCCAGCACACTGTAGATGGTCCAGCCAACTGTACATAGTAGATGGTCCAGCCAGCAGACGGTCCAGCCAACTGTAGATGGTCCAGCCAAGTGTACATTGTAGATGGTCCAGCAAACTGTAGGTGGTCCTGCCAACTGCAGATGGTCCAGCCAACTGTAGATGGTCGGTCCAGTCGACTGAAGATGGTCTAGCACACTGTAGATGGTCCAGCCAACTGTAGATGGTCCAGCCAACTGTACATGGTCCAGCCAACTGTACATGGTCCAGCCAACTGTACATGGTCCAGCCAACTGTACATGGTCCAGCCAACTGTACATGGTCCAGCCAACTGTACATGGTCCAGCCAACTGTATATGGTCCAGCCAACTGTACATGGTCCAGCCAACTGTACATGGTCCAGCCAGCAGACGGTCCAGCCAACTGTAGATGGTCCAGTCAACTGCAAATGGTCCAGCCAACGGTACATGGTCCAGCCAACTGTAGATGGTCCAGCCAACTGTAGATGGTCCAGCCAACTGTACATGATCCAGCCAACTGTACATGATCCAGCCAACTGTACATGATCCAGCCAACTGTACATGATCCAGCCAACTGAAGATGATGGCTTGTAAGATGGTGCAGTAGATAGACAGCTATTCACGCTATTTTTACCTCCTTCAATACAAAACATGGCCGGTCGAGTGAAAAGTGGTGGGGTCATAACATGGGCAGCTGAACAGCATTCTATGTGTATGTTATGCACTTGAGACATTCATATTTCTAGCAAAATAAACATAGACCAGAGTTGACTTTCCAGACAAAATCATTATTATCTGAGGTGTGCGTAACTCACATGTGCCCCTCTTTCTTGTTCTATTTTCTCCAGGCACGCTGCAGACGCTTTGATGTGGTCACGTTGTTGCTCAGATTGGCTCTGTAAATCCTTCAGTATCTCATCCATATCAAACAGACTCTCCCCGGTGACATCCTAGAAATGGGAAGTGAGTATGTGTGTGTGTGTGTGTGTGAGAGAGAGAGAGAGAGAGAGAGAGAGAGAGAGAGAGAGAGAGAGAGAGAGAGAGAGAGAGAGAGAGAGAGAGAGAGAGAGAGAGAGAGAGAGAGAGAGAGAGAGAGAGAGAGAGAGAGAGAGAGAGAGAGAGAGAGAGAGGGAGAGAGGGAGAGAGATGGATAGACGAGATAGAAGTGGAGGAGGGATTATAGAGAAGAGGACAGAGAGACAAACCAGCAGACACAAAGAGAGAATGCATGCTTTAAAATTGCATTGGGAATCGTCCTTGGGAGTCTCACAAAGTATGCTCCAAATATTGACAGGAAAATCACCGTCATGCATACCAGGAAGTCCACACTGACCTTGACAAGAAAGCACAAATAACAGAACTGAAAATAACCAAACAAACCAGAAAGATTCTGTGTGCAATCTGTTGAGACTTACCACACTCTCTATGAACGTAGATATCTTTCGCACAGCTGCAGCAGCAGCAACAACAACAACAACAACAACAAAAACACACACAGTGGCATGCGATTGTGGCACCAAAAAAGGACCCAAGTGGCACCAAAAAGGACCCAAGTGGCACCAAAAAGGACCCAAGTGGCACCAAAAAGGACTCAAGTGGCACCAAAAAGGACCCAAGTGGCACCAATTGCCAGTAATACACCAATAACACAACACCTATACATAACTTTATAAAAGCAAGTTACAGATTGGCAGAGCTTAAAACACTGCAGACTCAGTGGAGAACGTCCAGGTTTGTTGTAACTCCGAGTTTCATGCCGCAAGGCAATCATCAGGTCACTGAAAATGGGGCTCTACCCAGCAGTAGGCTTATAAACACGTAGGGTCATAGGCATAACAAATCTAGCGCGAGATGCAGGTGGGCGCTAAGTCTGGCAGTGTCAGATTCTGCAAGAAAGTTAGTATGGCCCGATGCGTTAGGAGAGGCCGTGGGCAGCGCGGGTGGAGGTGTTAGGTGGATGACGGGCAGCAGGTGGGTGGGGATGTTAGGAGGTCTACGTCTGGTATTATGAGATTGTGAAAGAAGCGCGGACAGAGGCGCTGGGAAGGCAGTGGACAGCAGATGGGTGGTGTTAGGAGAACGGCAGGCAACAGGCGGGTGAGAGCGTTAGGAGGTCTATGGGTGACGGGCGTGAGCAGAGTGGCATAGTGTAACCATCAGCAGGGGATTGTGATATTGGGATGCTCATGCAAAGTACAATACAATACATGTACTTGATCAGCCCATTATTAACAGGTGTGCAGATTATGAGCTGTGATCGGGAAGACCAGAAACAGTTGACACCACCTGCCTTGGTAATTTCAGACCAACACCGCTCTCCACCTCGCTGGTGTGCAGGTTTATGAAGTCAACGATTCAATGGGAGTCTCGTATGCTCTGGACAGCAGGCGCGAGTTGGAGTCAGTCAAGTGCCAAGAAAAGTACCAGCTCACACGTAGGGAGGAACACACAATCCAGGAATAATGTATTCTTTACATCAGTACTTGCCCAGAATAGTACTATTTGTTTCAGACCATTACCTGCCTGGTGAGGATGCAGCGCTTCCTGGAGAGCATCTAGCTGAGCAGCAACCTTGCGATTCACATCCTAGATACGATGGGCAGACAGGAGCAATAATAGCAAGCCTTGTGCTTCTGAATTTCTATTACTAGTACTT
This sequence comes from Sycon ciliatum, assembly GCF_964019385.1. Taxonomy (NCBI): domain Eukaryota; kingdom Metazoa; phylum Porifera; class Calcarea; order Leucosolenida; family Sycettidae; genus Sycon; species Sycon ciliatum. Next base: position 45,285,615 of record NC_088643.1, read on the forward strand.
GACAATGAGGTGTGATAACACGAGCCATACCATAGACTCAAGTCCTATGCTGGTACAAGGTACTGCTCACATTATTTCAATTAACCAAGCGAACACCGCTTAAAGCACTTTCCGCATTCGGGAGCATAGTGGACTTAGTTTTTTTTTAAACCTTACAGTATTGTGTACCAGCATGTGACCTGCTCTAAAGATATGTCTATTGAAATGAAGGACACGTCAGGTATTCTGTGGGATGCAAAAGCAAAACAGTTGGTACACACGTGTATCAGTATGCGGTATTTGTATAGTAAGATAGCCTTTTGCTGTCTGATGCGCATGCACAGTGAGGTCCAATAGCAGCTGATACGCACATGTGCAAGGAGTGCCAAGGACATTATGATAATTATACAGTTTTCAGACTCACCACAATAACTGCATCACACTTTCGATGGAAGTCCTTCAGAATCTCTTCCCGTCTGCAAGACAGGCAGGACAGCAACAGTACAATGTGTAGCTAGTGTTTGGCAAAGAGAATACCGTGCCTTATTGTGGTGTGCTGTGGAAATTTGAAATCCCCCCCCCCCTCCACGTTCACAAGAAGATTTTGACTTCCAATGATGACCCAACCTAGCTACTGCAAAGCACCAGTATAATTTTGTAATATATACTATAGTCACATAAGCAAACAGTCACAAATCTTCCTGACTCCACTCACTGCTAAAATACATAAAGAACACGCACATTCTCTTATTAGTCAGTTATGTGTCAATACCCTGGCTATGCTGATCTGAAGCACGGTTAGTGCTGGCACATGAAATCCAGCTTCATGACTAACAGCTCCAGGTATGCCAATGCTCTACCGCCTAGGCTATGAACACTAGAGTGTGCAGTGGGTGCCAATCTGCTTGGTCTTGTAGGGTTGGATTTGTAAGGTTGGATTTGTAGGGTTGGATTTGTAGGGTTGGATTTGTAGGGTTGGATTTGTAGGGTTGGATTTGTAGGGTTGGATTTGTAGGGTTGGATTTGTAGGGTTGGATTTGTAGGGTTGGATTTGTAGGGTTGGATTTCATATGCCACCACTGTACAAGTACATGCATGAGCGGATCATCCATAGCCATGTGGTTAGTACTGCTGTACATAGCCATGTGGTTAGTACTGCTGTACAAGTGTTAGTTGTGTTGCCTTACCTGGCTAGCTTGCTGGCAGCCATGCGCTCAACAAGACCGGTGCGCTGAGTCTGGTATGAGGACAGGTCTGCACATAAACACAGTCATAATGTTCAAGACATAAACTACTGCTGCTGCTGCTGCTGCTGGAACGCAAGGATGCCAATCATGTAATGAACCGTGATGATTTCCACGAATGATTACTTGCCCGAATACCAATTCAACAAACGAACGAATAATCTACTATTATGTTCATCCTTCCAAGTTGGAGAGACGTTGGTGAGCGTTATCAAGCAGTGCTCAAGCTCACTTCCTTGCCGTGGAATGACTCAGTACTCCTTGTCAGTCTGGTGCTACCTTGTGCACGTCGGACTGTTCAACACCTGGTTTAGTTGGTGGGCTCTAACGCATACCTTGTGCCGCACCGTTTTCCTTGCTTCCACTTAATACGTAAGATGCTCTAGTGAGATTTCCATTTCCTGCAGTCCCGTTTGAAAGACTGTGCCTAAGCATTCACTACGGTTCACTGACCATGCTTTCCGACAGATGAGAGAAACAAAAGGCTACTTAATATACATGTCCACGAGATGAGCATACGCCGTTGTTGCCATCCTATCACTGTCAAGGTTCTTTTTACAAAACATGTCTAAATTCTGTCAAGTATTCCAAAACAGAGCCACCACATTCCCACCATACCTGTGTGCGTGTGTGTTTGTGTGTGTGCCACGGAGTGAGAAAGAGAGAGAGAGAGAGAGAGAGAGAGAGAGAGAGAGAGAGAGAGAGAGTCGGGGAGTTTGTGCATGTGTGGGTATCTGTGTGAGTATGCGTGCGTGTAACTAACTTCTGGCGTCCTAATCTGCAGAGCACTGCTCCGGAAAGACAAGGGTGTTGGTTTACAGAGAAACCCATTCATTTGTTGGAACATACCGATTCAAACAAACAAGCCAAGTTATTACTAGGGTAGGACACTGGCGAAGAGAAGTTTTTACAATGCCCGAGGATTACTTTACAACTATGCTCTGCTACACAGTCCAGAGAAGGTAGCTACATTAGAACACTCCTTTGAGAGAGAATAGGAGAGTATACCCCCTCACTCCCCCCCCCCCCCCCCTCACTCCCCGGTCATACACTCTAGCTAGGGTATAGATATGCAGATACCACTGAACGCGGGGAAGTGAAGACACACAAGATGAAGTTGAAGAAGCACCCAAAAGCCAACACAACACAGCCATTGCATTTGTAAAGATTACCGGTATCATGTACCTGTCACTCCTTTCATTTTTCTTCTTTTTTTGGTGCGTTTTATGTCCCCATGACGTCGAGACCTCAGGTCGGCTGAGGGCAAAAAGCCTCACCATCACTATGCTCCCACTATGCAATTTTTTGTCTTTGCCTGTGAGCTGTGATCATTGTAAAAAAATAAAAATAATAAACAGAGTCCTGACTGCACACGGGACATGCACCTGTACTCGTACCGGCTTACCTGGATTGACTTCCAGCGAGAGTATATCAGACTGAACATCGTCTACCCAGTCCCACGGCTCTTGCCGCTTTTTCTTGGGCTTTGTTGACAGCATGGTGGTGATAATGGTCCTTCTCGCTTCAGTCTCTGTTCAACATAGTGAGCGCAAGGTTCGCTAAGGAGCTTTCGCGTCTCCAGTACCTGCCAACAGCTCTCGGCTGGCTCAAATAGCTTTGAGGATATTTTCTTTGATGGACTGGTACACACTGCCCAGGAATCGTGTGTTTGCTTGAAACAGACACTACCTATAATTATCATCAGTTCAAATCACCAATGACATTCATCAAGGTAAAATAATGTATCAATTTTGGTGTTACAAAATAATTACAACTACGGTGAATATTGCTACATTGCGTGCAGCGTGCTCTCTACCAATACTGGCAATACTCAATACTACAATAGCCTAGGCACTAAGCATAAAGTAAGCTCGGCTACACCATGGCATAGGCATAGTACTATTAGTAGATCTACCAGGACCAACGGCAACGGGCAATGGCAGGAGTTCCCATTCTCCGTTCACAAACATACCGACCTTCCAGACCTTGCATAGAACTAGAACAGGCTAGGCTAGGCGTCGCTCGATTTCGAGTTTTGGCTAGTGTTCGTCGTTGTCCAGGCAACATCTCCCGCACGCGCACCTCACTGCTCGACACCATGGTGACTGACACTGGTTGCATGTGCATGTACGTAGATCTACGTGATTACACTACAGACTGTAGTACCAAGAGTACATAACCCCCCCCCCCCCCCCCCGCAAACTACAAAAAAGATGTGTACACGTGACATGGACTGCTAGCTACATGATTGTCATGCATCAGTGCACTCGACTCTCGACGACTCGAGAGTGTAGGCAGTGATACCACACACGATTGACTCCGAAAGTGAAAGTGCTGCATTCAGATCAATAATCAATACGGAATTTGCCTTGCTTGGATTTGCAAGGCGGTTATGCAATAAGCTTGTAAACGTAATGATTAGGCGAGGACATAGAATTAGAATGATGTACTTCGAGTATTAGCACTGCCAGCCAATGGCAGCCATGAACAACTGAAAATGATTCTTGTGGACGGGAATGTTATCATGCGAAGTCATTGTGGGTGATATGTCTGCTGGATGTGTATTTATGGATAATGCCTGGTCTGGGGCTTAGTTTGGTACTATACTATTAGTACATGTACCGACTAAGCAACTACCGGTATTAGTATTACTACTATTAGTATTACTCAATCTGCGGACAGAACTGTTTCGTCCTTTGTGGACTCGTCAGCGCAGCACAGAGGAAATGAGGCCGAACCTGATAGCAATGGAAAGAAAAATTTCCAATCAGGCCCGAGCCGCCCGAACGTACCTTGCCAGATGCAGAGTGCTCAAACTGACAAGTCAGTGAGCTCTGCATAACGCAAACAGCAAAGGCACTACCCCACGCAAGAGTGCTCAACTGCTACAAGAGCAGGAGCGAAATACTCTATTCAGGGGCGTCGGAAGCAGTTTAACATTGGTGCGGCGAAAGTGTGAGAGGGGTCCGGGGTCCTCCCCCGGGATTTTTTTTGAAAATTGGGCCTAAAAGGCCATATTTTAATGCTACAGAATAATATGGGAAATAAGCTTATAAGAATATGCATGCTGATGACACACCGCATTGTCGATGTAAAACAAGGTTGAAAATGTAAAAAAAAAAAAAAAAAAAAAAACTTCCAAAAGTATTGGTACGGCTTTGGCCGCACCTGCCGCACCGGTTCCGACGCCCCTGCTATTACATGTACTCAGCACACATCCATGGCCTAACTCGGAACTCCTGTCTCGTTCTCTGCACCATGCACTGAGTCAATGACCCTGGGTATTCTGTAATGCACTAAAAATAGACTCGTCAACATGTGGGCATACAGCGGCCCGATCAGTACTGAAAAGTAAAACGCTATTTCTGCACACGAGTAGTAGTACTAGGTTACAGAGGTACATGTAGTATGATGTACCAGGGAGTAGGCACCGGCGGATAATGCTAGTTATATGAGGAAATTGTGCTACTAGCACTGCTAGTTATTTGGAGCGATTATGCTAGTTATAATGCTAGCAGTGCCGATAGTGCTACGAAAATGTCAATCCATACGGTGGGAAATAATGACTTCCCTATGCAGTCACTCGGAATATGGCAGTATCACAGGACAACTCCAGACCTGCCAGACTCTTTGCCAGTACATGGAAGCGAACAAATCTCTGATGAATCTTCAAATCTGCATCCACATACCGCAGAACCACTGCAAGTGCCTCTCCCAGGCGGGAAGTTCCATCAAATATGACAGCCACATACGGTGCACCTGATATCTCCTTCTTTAATTCATCTTCCTCCTTGCAGTGCAGGAATGGAATCAGCTGAGCCATGTGAGTGCTATATGTTAAACGTCCGTAACCACTCTCCAGGAGAGGGCGCAGGTAATCCACCTTACTGAGCGGAATTCCAGCCTTTAGGAAAGTCTCAACAACGTTGGCCCGCCGAACAACATCTTCGGACACAGCTTGTGACAGACCGCTTCCCGCCAGGTCAGACGTGCTTTCACTTGAAAACTTTTTCCACGAAATAGTTATTGCCTGTTGGTGAAGTTTTGCCCGTTTCTTACTCTCCTTTCCTTGCACATGTCGTTGGCTATTCACATGCGCTTTCACAATGCTGTGCTTGATACTGATCGTCAAGTTACAAGCTGTGCAGTAGAGTTTCCCCGCAGAAACTGAGAGGTACTCGCCTGGGAATTCTGCTATCCGATCGTGGGTGCTGCGTCGAGGAGCTGCGGTGGATTTCCCAGCTGACACTCTCACGCGCTTCGCTTCCGAATTCTGGCTCGAGTCGCTTGACTTTCCACTTCTTGCAAACGACCTTTTGCGGGCAATAGCAGCTGGTTGTGCTGCTGGAAGACTGTCGGCTGCCGCGTTCTTTTCCAAGTCAGAGCTTCCCTCTTCGCAAACAAAGCCATCACTCTCACTGCTCTCATCTTCTGTTTCAAAACCAGAGCCTCCGTCTCCCGTAGCTGCCATCGGGCCAACAAATTACGACAAGCTACGACAGTACAACTAGTTTGCTCACTTATAGCGAAGGACTCACCACTTTTATAATTATTTTCACTGTCAACAACGACTCAACATGCTAAAGTTGAAGGCCGAAATATTTACAAACTACCGTTCTTACTTGGAAAAGACTCGCCGTATCATTGACATTGAACTTCAAGACAAGCATTGCAAATTTGGAAATCAAATTTGCAAAAAGTGTGCACAATGCTATATTTAGCTCCAAGTACAAGTCAGTGCAGTTTGAACAACTCCGTAAACGCAGTAAACAGTGCCAAACACGCTTCTGGCAACGGTGGCATCCAGCATACACTTTCATCTTGACGTAGTGCTAGTTTCACACATCGATTGTGCTAGACAAGGTCACATTTGGAGGCTTTATGCTAGGGCAGTGCCGGTCTTCCCCACATGGGTCATTATGCTAGTTATTATGCTAGCATTATCCGCCGGTGCCTACCAGGGAGTCGTCAAATACCGGTATTTGACGACTCCCTGGCGACTCCCTGCTAGGTACTCAACAAAATACTAATAGAACAGCCATAAACACGTAACCATGGTAACGATCCTAAGAAGATGAGGGCTTGAAAGTGCTACGTCACAGCATAGCAACAATTTCAAAAATTCAAAAATTGGATCCACTTGGATCCAGTTTTTGTATGGATCCAAGCACATTTCAAGCCGTCTTACTCTCAGCAAGGTGATGTAACCAGTGAAACTGACTGATTTGGCTAATGGGGCCGGGGTTACAACTGGTGGCGAAATAAAAGTCACACCTGCATGCGACATGAGTGGGTTGCTATGCACCCACATACTTAGGCAATAGCAAAGTCACACCTTAGTGGATCCAAAAATAGAAATCTGATGTCAACTTACTACTCCCTGGCCGTTTTGACGTCATCACTTTCAAGCCCTAATGCACCATGTACCATTCGCAACAGCTGCACGGCCCCGAGCGCGAGCGGAGCATGCGATGATGCAGCCAAACCATCAATGACATCTTGCAAACTAAACGTTACTTACTGGCACTGCGGGCAGCACCATGTACCAGTGTGTACGTATGTATGCGCCTGTTTGACGCATTCACGTCGTTGCAAATACACGCACCGACAAGAACAATACATATGTACATACGACAACATGCAACAAAAATAACAATCATTCAACAAGCAACAGTGTGCATTTTATTCCTCACGTCTTGAGTTGTTGAAACAAAGCGACTATCTGCTAGGACGCTCATGTTAGCAACGTTAGTGGAGGCTTGAGCATACCGTGTACCTCAGGGACCTAGTGTGGATGTTGCACTGGGCTCTTACGTTTCTGCTTGACATCAGCTGCATCCCTTCCGCTTCCTCCTGATCGAGTCGATTCGAAGATAATAAGTGGTCTTGAGACGCCCTCTGAAAGCAGTACTCGCTGGCTTGGTTTGTGAGGAGGGACCGTGATCAGTGTCGGCAGACATGTTTCACGCACCGAAGGCGAAGAAGAACCCCAACACCTGGGATCCACCGTTCATGCCGCCCATCATCCACAACATCGCTCACAAAGACGAGATCTGGTAAGAGAGAGAGAGAGAGAGAAGTCTGCATACTTATTAGTGTGTATACAGTCATGTACAATGTATTATTGTTGAATCGCTCCATACAACTTTACAAGTGTGTAACGATTGTGTGTATGCATGTGTTGAATCGCTGCAAGGAACATCATGTGACCAAGCCAAAACGGCAAAAGGATAATCACTGAGTCAGACATAATAATTTATGTACTCAAATCAGATGTGGATTTGTTTTTTTGTCATTTTTTGTTTTTTGTTTTGTTGGGGGGGGGGCGGAATCAGTGGAGTTGGTCCAGCCGTGGCAGGACCAACTCTTTGGCCACCGGCATGCGTTTGCTGCTGAGGAGGTCATGCGCACCTGTCATACCATACACAACATATGAGACAGAGTATGGTAAGGCCAGACCTGTTAAAACTGCTTCCACTGGTCTTGGGGGGGGGGGGATATAAGCTGCACAGTACAGAATACGGAATAGGCCTGACACCAATATACTGCGCTTTGGGGTAACTAGAGTATAGACGAAGCTCAAGAACTGTTACTTCCATGCAGCGTGGAAAAACCAATAAGTAAGACAATCTCCAAGACTGGAGTTGGGAATGTCATGCGGAGTGCACATGCACTCTGCATGAAGCAAAACTCTGTCACTAGTACCACCAGGCCTAGAGTGTGATACATCCTAACACTTATCATTCAATCCATTTCCTGTGAATATATCTGTCATCTGTCAACATACCGTAGACAGAGATAGAGACAGAGACTGAGAGAGAGACCGACACAGAGACCGAGACAGAGACTTATCAATACGTTTCCTGCGAATATATCTGTCATCTGTAAACATGCAATGGACAGACAGACAGAGACACAGGCACAGAGAGACAGAGAGAGAGCGAGAGAGAGAGAGAGAGACACACACACAGACACAGAGAGAGAGACAGACAGAGACAGACAGACACAGAGCCAGAGAGAGACAGAGAGAGACAGAGGGAGACACAGAGAGAGACAGAGAGAGGGAGAGAGACAGAGGGAGACACAGAGAGACAGAGAGAGAGAGACAGAGAGAGAGACAGACAGACAGACAGACAGACAGACAGACAGACAGACAGACAGACAGACAGACAGACAGACAGAGACAGAGAGACCGAGACACAGACTTATCAATACGTTTCCTGTGAATATATCTGTCATCTGTAAACATGCAGTAGACCGAAACAGACAGACAGACACAGACGCAAACAGACAGACTAATATAGAGAGTGATAGAGAGACAGAGAGAGGGAGACAGAGACCGAAACAGACAGACAGACAGACAGACAGACACAGATAGAGAGAGACAGTGAGAGAGAGAGAGAGAGAGAGAGAGAGAGAGAGAGAGAGAGAGAGAGAGAGAGAGAGAGAGAGAGAGAGAGAGAGAGAGAGAGAGAGAGAGAGAGAGAGAGAGAGAGAGAGAGAGAGAGAAAGACAGAGAGAGACAGAGAGACAGAGAGAGAGAGAGACAGACAGACAGACAGACAGACAGACAGACAGACAGACAGACAGACAGACAGACAGACAGAGAGAGAGAGAGAGAGAGAGAGAGAGAGAGAGAGAGAGAGAGAGAGAGAGAGAGAGAGAGAGAGAGAGAGAGAGAGAGAGAGAGAGAGAGAGAGAGAGAGAGAGAGAGACAGAGAGAGACAGAGAGAGAGAGAGACAGAGAGAGACAGAGAGACAGAGACAGAGACAGAGAGAGGGAGAGACACAGAGAGAGGAAGCTGTGTTGCAACTCAGAGTTTCACGTTAAAGGGGAAGTTAAGGCTAAAATCAAAATGTCACCAGGTGTAGTCTTCGGGGTGCTGAGTCGAATGGTCTTGGTCCGAGGAAGCTGAGACGCTCCCTTCCTACTTTAATCCCAATCGAACTCGCGCACTTCCACCGAAAGTGGGTGACTGCGCCCTACTAGATGGGGATTTGTATGCAAAATGTCACTAAAAGCGCCACTTCGTTCTTATAAAAGCACGGATGACCGCGATTGGCCCATATGTTGTAGACTTTTGGACGCGGAGTCGACTGGTTTTGGTCCGAAAAGGCTGCGGTGCAGCGTTCGGCCCTTATTCCCAACGAACACGCTTGAACAAGCGGCCACGTGCTCCTGCGTACACCAGTCACCTGGTCACCGTGACTGCAGGGTACAACTTATAGCCTGTTTGACCTTTTTCTGGTGCAGTCCTGTCACTCGAGTTGAACTCGAGTTGAACCTTGGTGTGAAAGTTGTCGCTTGCTAGTGCTGGGACCAGGTGACTTGGGCACGCAGGAGCACGTGACCACTTGTTCAACCATGTTCGATTGGGAATAAAGGAGGAATGCTGAATCGCAGCTTTCTCGGACCAAAATCAGTTGACTCAGCGTCCAAAAGACTACAACATATGGGCCAATCGCGGTCATCCGTGCTTTTATAAGAACGAAATGGCGCTTTTAGTGACATTTTGCATACAAATCCCCATCTAGTAGGGCGCAATCCCCCATTTTCGGTGGAAGTGTGCGAGTTCGATTGGGATTACAATAGGAAGGGAGCGTCTCAGCTTCCTCAGACCACGGCCATTCGACTCAGCACCCCGAAGACTACAACTGGTGAAATTTTGATTTTAGCCTTAACTTTCCGTTTAATCACAGCGGCACCAGGCAGGGAGAAGTAACGTGAAACACTGAGGTGCAACACAGCTTCCTCTGTCTTTACAGTGTAGAACGCTCTGAATTAAGTTATACTGTATGCATGGCCATTGAGCAATCTTCGGCACGGCAGTAGATTATCTTATATGCTTACGTGTATATCATCTGTGAACGTACAGGAAGGCTCATATTCGGGATTCGGATCGACTGCAAAGCCGGTGGCCGGACACATGGGGCTTCCTGAGCATTGAGTATAAGAAAGTGAGTGTTGCTGTGCTGCTGTTTTATGATTTCTAGGCAGATACTTGTACTTGGAGTAACCGCAATACATCTCATGTTGTTCCGCCTTTTTCAGGGAACTCTGGCATTGTTGCGTGTGAGTGAGAGAGAGAGAGATGGGAGGGGGAAGAGGGGTAACAATGAGATAATGATGATAATGTGGTCATAAATTTTTTTTTAAAAGAAGAGGTTGGTGCGACTTCGACGATACTTGGGGAATTGCGTGTTGCGCCTAGGGACCGGCGGATTCTGCTCGAAAAGGTGGCAGATTCTGCTCGAAAAGCAGTAAAATTGGCAGAACGATACAAACTTTATGGCGGGCAATTCCTCGAATTCTGCTCCATTTCTTTATCCACATACCAAACATGCATGAAACTTACCAGAAAAAGTACCGAATTCTGCCAATTTTTCTGTCGGCAGAATCCGCTGGACCCTAGTTGCGCCCTACGTGGGAGCTCGCGCTTTTCTGCCGACTTGAATTCTCACTTGATTGACTCACGACTGCCATCCGGAGCACACGAGAATCCCATCGAACCGTCCACTCGGCAAACCTGCAAGAAAGCACCACTCCCTGCTCAATACACAGTGTTTCGGGGAATTCACCCCTTATCAGTTGAGCTGGAGTAGGCTGAGGAAGATTGTGCCTGAAGAGCACCACTTATGTAGTGCTCTCCAGGCACAAACATCACCAGGGATACAAAATTACAGAGCCGCTCCGTTTCTAGGGCGATGAACACCTTGTGAACACCAGATAGCAGCGTGAGTCAGTGCCGCTCATGGAGGTGCTTAACTGTTTAGCACCGGCTCCAGACAAATGTGCCCTTATGAACCCTCTAGTAGTGACTATCGACTGCATTTTCCTTGAATGGCATGAAAGAACACAAAATCGACAAATGAGTAACAGGGGGGGGGGGGGGCGCTTTCTCACAGAGGGGCGCTCAATCACAGTAGTAGGGCGCTGCCCCCCCCCCCCCTTCCCTACCCTCCTTTGGCTAGAACCCAGAAATATGTTTTACTTTTAGCTAGCATAGAAATGCATGGATACGTGTATGTGCGTGTGTGTGTGTATGTGTGTGTGTGTGTGTGTGTGTGTGTGTGTGTGTGTGTGTGTGTGTGTGTGTGTGTGTGTGTGTGTGTGTGTGTGTGTGTGTGTGTGTGGTTGTATGTGTGTGTGTGTGTGTGTGTGTGTGTGTGTGTGTGTGTGTGTGTGTGTGTGTGTGTGTGTGTGTGTGTGTGTGTGTGTGTGGTGTGTGTGTGTGTGTGTGCATGCTTGCATAATTATATCCAATTGCTTTTCCGTTTTGTGGCCAATTTATCTTTGCGTCAAATTTAGATATCATATGCAACTGATGAGGCCAGGAGAAAGGTGCTGGCCGATCACGTAGCCAAAAATCCAAGTGATGTGGTCAGACTCCATGAGCTCGAGCGCCAGAGGGCCCAGTGCGCACGGAATGCTCACGAGCTCGAGAAACTGGAGCGCTGGGCAAGGGAGGGCACGCCGCCGGTTGGCCGAAGCTTTTGGGGCACGCAGCTGCCACCGATTGTCCAGCCAGACGGCGTGAAGACCAAGAGCTCTTTTGTCACACCAGGCGTGCCTCTCATTAGGAGCAAGGAGCTGGGATGGCGTGGAACACGTGTTAACCTGCACCAGTACGAGAGGGCTAGTGACAAGCATCCTATCGGTGACATCAACAAACAGCTGGGATGGCCCAAGGGAGGTTGCTACAGAGATGTGTAGAACTACTAAAACACCGAGTACATGTACATAACGAAACGTCTCCGTTGAGTTTCTGCCACTGATGATTGATGCTATGGCACCGGCATAATTATATCTATTTCTATAACAAACTAACTTCCGGATGGGTTGTAATCATTGCTTTTTCCATACACATGCCACCTATATCCTATAATTCTCAGTGTTTCTCACCCTCAGTTACACAGGCTACTGAACCTCTCCAGTGCTCAACTCAATACCTCATGATAGCAGTATCAGTTCATGTACTTGTACTTGTATAATCGGAGGAAGAAACAATGAACAATGCCATTTTCAATACATTCCACAGTTGGCATGATAAATTTTGGCTCAGTTTTATAGCCAGGGGTCGAAATTGAACTCCAAATACATCATAGTACTAATATAGGTACATGTACTATCAATGTACATGTACGATCAATGTACTATCAATGTACGATCAATGTGCGATCAATGTACATGTATCATACATCATACATGTATGTCTAGCATGATTTTCCTTTTTCTTCCTCTCCAAGACTATTATCATTCAGCAAAACACCTCCATGATAAGAAATAGCTGCTCCCACAAGGTCTGTGATACGTTGAAAGGTTGCATTCAACGTTACTGCGCCTAACAAACTATTAGTATTACTTCATTCATGCTAGCATTACCAATCATAGAGACCAAGGAACGTCGCTGTTGCTGAGGTACCCGACTACAGACTACACGTGCAATGTGCATGTGAGGAGTTCTATTCTCCATGGCAACACAAGCGTTGACCGCAGTTATCGGGAAATCACAGCAGTCTCGTTACTATGAGTCTTTCTATGCCGCTCCCCTTCTGATCCTCAACAGGGCCTAGGCTAGGGAGTAGATAATACCGGTACTAGTACATGTAGTACCATTAGTCTAGCAAGAGTCCATAACCCCAAGCCAAGCCCAAGGTTATGGACTCTTGCTAGTACTGGTAGGATGGTCATACGTATCTAATATTGACTGAGTACGAGGTCAATATAATAATATAATATATATATATAGGAAATAAAAGCCGAGTAAAAGACCGAGGCGAAGCCAAGGTCTTTTACGAGGTTTTATTTCCTATACTGACCAAGTACGAAGTCAATATTAGATTTATCACGACAAACAATCCGTATTTCAAATTCCAGAACGATAACATGAATCCCGGTTTTATGATTGCACAACCGTTGCACCGCCACCTACTCATGCAGTGACAATGCTGCACTAGGCACCGTTCAACTGCCCAACCCCTAAGCAGTCAAATATAAGCAGTCAATATAGCCCTAAGGAGTGAAATATGCAGGAATATTGACTGCTTAGGTATAGCGAAAATCAATGGGAGTCAATACTAAGGGAGTGATAAAGTCGTGTATTGTCACATTGCCGTTTCCGTGCTGCCTTCTAGATACATACGTATGTACTATTATCATGTGCACATTCACATGTCTGAAGGTCTGTGGTTTTTCAATAAAATAAAAAATAAAAAAAATTGTAGATCTATATATACAATGTATTTAATATTTACACGTGACCACCCCCGCAGACCAGTCCCGCATATGCATAGCTATGTAACTTCGTTGTTCATGTGAAAGGGAGATCTAGTACAATGATATTGTGTTACAAACCTCAAGTCAAGTCATTTTCATCCTTGATTCCTTCATTACAATACCCTGCAGATCTACAAGTACATGACTGTGTTTACAAGTACCGGTATTCGTTTTGGCAATGGCAGAACACCTACATTACATGTCATGTACTAGTAGTAATAGTTCAAACATGAATGCAGAGCGTATGAACAAAAGACCAGCCCTACCCACCGATCCATTTCGGTTTGATACATCTCGCCTCACTCGCCAGGATAGACTCACTCCACATACATGTACATGTACATGTACCTGCAATTTACCCATGGCTATGTCGTGCGGTAACAAGTAAAGATTTAACACCTAGGCTATGGACTATGGTGAGGACAATAGACGAAGGCGTTTAAAAAAAATTAATAATTGTACTAGTATCATCATGTTTAATGTTTAGTGAAGCAGTCGGCTAGACTCGACTCTGATCCGAGTTTCTAGTAAGAACATGAGCACGCTTGCATCTGTACAAAGAGATTGCTCGGATGGGTTCGTTTCCAGCGAGTCGGGCGTGATCAGATGCTGTTGCCAACTCTTTCCCAGACACTGGGGGCTTTGGAGGTCACCCGGTTTTCGTGTACCCAACAACTTCAACAAGGCAACATGCCGCGTTAGCAACACAGTGTTTTCACAGTGCTCTGCGGACAGGCGAAGACCTGGTGATGCCATATCGGTGCGCGATCCACGATGCATGCCTGTGCATGGCTCGCATCGCAGCTCAGCTGTGAATCTTACCGATTACCCTATTGCTGTAATGAATACAGTTTACTATTGTCGAATACTAAGCTCTAGTCTAGACTGCAGCCAGTTCTATGCCACAGGCACAGACAAGCTCGACTTATTGGCTACCCGTTCTCTACGGCTCATGCATGTTCCCAACATGGAGCATGTCGTTACACAAGCAGTGACAAAGTCAAAGAGTCCAGCCAGCAAAGCCAAAGGCGCTGCCTTGAAGCGCCAGGCTGCTGATGAGGTGGCTCGAGTCGTGGTGCGGCCAAGCATTCCACGCGACATGTATACTGTCGGTATCGAAGTCAGCACAAGTATCGGAACTGATCCCTGGGACCCGTACCCACCGTGACCCCCATGCCTTGCCCAAGCCCAAGCCAAGGACAAGGGCAAGAGATCGTCGGGTGGAGTCTCACTTAAATCTTTCAGACTCAGACTCAGAGCACCATGTACCCGCGATGCTGCGTGACATAACTCATAAGGCCGGTCTCACGTGCCCAACTGTGTCCCAGCTCCAAAAGGAAAAACTGCCCCAGCTCTAGCTCTACGCGTCGGCTTTGGTGATTCCAGGTTTAGCAACAATGCTGCCGAACACTGACCAAGCTAATCAGCAGCGATGCTATTTTAAGAGCGGGCACTTGGCGATATCAAAGATGCGCGTGCATCTGGAGAGACTGGACGAGACGGAGGATTGAAGCCTCCAAGTAACTATTTGACCTTGTGTAACCCAGCGAACGAAATTCGAATCTCGACACAATGTGGGGTCGGTTGCATTCTTTATGATGGTTCGGGGCCACGTTGATACACTGTACCAGACTACGACCATGTACATTTACAATCCCTTCATGCACTTTACAACTGTCTGCATGGCAGCAATCTCTGGGAATATCATGATGCTTCCCTCCTTGTAGTCCTAGCCTTCTTTTTGTTCCTATCACCTGCAATGTATCCCCTTGATCATCTACACTGTAGCCTGTAGGTACGGTACAGTGTGTCGAATTCAAGACATACACGATAACCTGTACATGTCCCTGTACTCGTATCTCATGAGTCTCGTTCTCGCCCAATCAAAAGTTACATTGTACGTTTAGTATTCACTTTTATCTCTCAGCCTATACACACTCTCGCTCTCTCATTCACTCGCCCGTCTCACCGTCTCCTAACGCCAAGACCAAAAGGCGAACGGCTGTTGCCTGTTGGCTTACCTCACCAGAGCAAGCTCCATCTTGGAGCCCCGCTGGCGCAGGTGGATCTTTGCATTGAGTACTGCCTGTCCCCGGCCCCCACCCCTTTCTCACGAGTAACGTTGAAGTTGCGGCTTGGGTAGAAATATCTCGACTGTTGAGTGCCCGTATTGTAGTAGTATTCTAGTAAGCAAGTTACAGGTATGCAAATTTCAATAGAAGGTTGACGGTGACGTGACACCTTGTGTCACTGTTGCTGCAAGCGACAAACCAGCTGAGGTTTCCTCTTCACGTCGGTGTACTGGTCAAAAGTGGCTAGCCGGGGATCAGGGGAATCGGCGCTAATACCACAGTACAGTAGTACCGGTTACTTTGAGCGTTATACTAAGTTACATGTACATGATCGTACATCAGTATATCCGGTATATCCGGTATATACTAAGTGCATGTGAATCATGTGCTGGAGAAAATCCGGTAGGAACTTCAGCAAGTTTAACTAGCTTGTAGCAAGTGGCAGACTAAGGGTTACAACTTACATAGATAGTGATGAGCCGCGCCCTTAATTATCATATCTAACATTAACTCATTGTCACTATATTTTCCAGGGGGGGGGGGGGGCATGAAAGCCGAGAACGTCTAACACTAACAGCAATACGGAGGATTAGCAAGACGAAATTCGCGTTCGCGTTCGCTCTCCAAGGAAAGTCGAACTCAGTGACGGGATTCGCGTTATGAGAAGGATTAGCAAACAGAATTCGCACATGCATGATGTTGACACGACGTACATTGTCTACAGACAGTACAGCGTGGTAAATTTATGACTGCCCTGACACGAATCCGCGATTCGTGTTCCGACTACTTTTCCGAACGAAAAATGCGAAAGTTCGCAATGCAGTTCGCGAACTGAAAAATGTTTGCGAACGCGAACGCGAATTTCGTCTTGCTAATCCTCCGTAATAATTGGGAACACATCTCGTCATGTACATGGATATGTACTTAGATGAAAAGAAAGACATGAAAGTGCCCTCCTGAACAAACAAGAAAATTAGCAGTGGCCGACTAGATACATGTACCGCACTAGTTAGCAGCTCAGACTCCCTGTTGCAAACACTGCTTCACATCCGCTCTCTAGCTCTGCGGCCGTCGTGTGAGAGTGATGCCGATGATATCAGTCAGATGGCATGCTGACCAGAATGATAACAATTCCCATAATACCATTACCGCAGTACTGCTACTGCTACAATAAACATGTACGTGTACCTGTACAATCATTCGAATACATTATCTACATGTACATACAGTCATGTAGCTATGCATTCGATGGTGATTCTTGGAGCGGATTAGCCAGTCTTGTTAATACATGTACATGCAAACATCAAACCGGTTGACGACTGGACGGACATTCATGTATATTCCTGTACGCAAATTGGATCAGCCTACAGGCAAGTCCGGACCTACCTAGAAAATACACTACATGCAGACAGGTGTAAAACAGCAGAACAATTTGCAAACACTGATAGTAGATAAAACCAAGAGTACATGTACTCTTGATAAAACTCGTTATGAGACACAAAATGTTGAAACCTCCGGGGTTATCAAATACTGAACGAGGGTAGACCTGCTCATTTCCTCATACAAAATACATGTATGTGCTCTGAATCATTTGGCCACGCCACCAGGATTGAGCCTTTAGATACTGTACACAACAACAACAAATTCGAACTCAAAAGAGTCCAATCACATGTTGTCCTTTACCAAAACCCACTAAAGGAGTACAGTAGTAGCAGTAGAGTATTATAACACCCGGCACCCCTGCTGGGGCTTGCTACTAGTACAATACTCTTGGTACAACTGTTACAGTCATAGTGTACACTCTACCTACCAGTTACTGATGTGCATGTGTTGCAGGAAGGAAACACTGCTTGTGACGATCTCATCGTCGCAGTGAACTCGATTTCGACTCCCTTACCTGCTTTAGCACCGATTTTTGCCAAGCGATGCTTATCAAAGTAAGTTACCACGGAACACACTGGGAATTGCACGTGCAAGAACCTGTGATATCCACTTGAGAGCGACTGAGTTCTTTCCATGATCCGAAGTAAGTTACCCGCATTTCGGCGTCACTCCTGCATTCCGCAGCACCTACATTGTACATTGTACATTATTAATTTTGATACTGGTGTATTAGTACATGAGAGCAGAGCGTTGAACTGCACGTGCACTGACCTCCTGGTTAAATGACTATGTGGTTGCAGAGCTGCATGGCTAGATATGGTAAGGAATGCATTTTTGAGGCCCACAAAAAGGCCATGTGTCAGTTCAGATAGGCCGGTCCACATCATACATGAACATTATCATCACATCGACGTATGTGACATTGCGGAGGAAAGGAGTGACTGTACAGTTTTCAAATGATGAAAATAGCACTGCCACACTGCTATACTGGTACACCCATAGAGTGGTTTCGTCCGACGCTCAGAATCGGCTTGGGCAAGAATGCTAAAATAGAGGCATGCACTTCGCTGTAGCCCGCACAGGCGGAGGTACTCAGGTAGACTACATTCCCAACAAGTGCGCATAACAGAATTGATACGATAGTGCGGAGAGCGGCATAATTAGATCTATGCTATGCAACTCTACACATACATATGCCACTGCCAGGTATGTGAAGGGCTGCCTGATCTACGCAACGCCATCAACTATCACCGCGTGGGTTACACTAGGACAGCGTTTTTAAACGGTCTCTTCAATGTTTGACCCCTGTGAAGGTGGTCTGCCACCTTAAAAACATTTTCAACAATACTGGACACAGCAATGAGTATACGTTTGAAAGGATCTTGTTGCGAATGAAGTGGGGCACCTATTCCAGGCACTAGAAGAAGTGCTTCTCGAGTGATGATGTGGCCGAAGGGGCTGACTCAATCCACTTCTTCTCCACCTGTTCACTCGCACCTCCCTCTATGCCTAGGCTATGGAGTCTGGATCCTGCGGTGTGGCTGAATCATCCACATCAGTCACCTGATGAGTGATGTCAGTGATGATCAGATGCTCTGTGGCATGGTCCGGTGTGGCGAGTCATAGTACAGTACAATGTAGCTGGAACTCACTTACTGGGCTGCAATGACTATGTCACAGTATGTGGTCTGGTGTAGCGTGATTTCAACCATTCAGTCATGTACGTTGGCAACAGGGTGGTGTGCTCAGCGATGCTCGCACCCTTGAAAGGGTGCTCAAGCAAGCACGGAATTCTGCGGAGATTGTTGCCAGAGACTCGAGATCTCCGTCTCCTGAAGTGCAGTATGGCCTATAGGCCGCCTATGGCCTGTAGGCGTGCTGTGTTTGCCACGCAGGAGGGCTTTACAATGCTGCGGAAAACAGTATGAAATGAGTCTACTTTGATGCACTGAAACGAACGAGAAATACTTTGAAAATCCGAAACTAACTCCGAACTGCGCCGGAGGCAAAATAGGGCACTTCTGTCTTTTTGATGGGTGTGAAGCACACTCCGTGTACTAATCTTGCTGGCTGTAAATCATTATCCTGGTCCTAGTATGTTACCACGAAGGTGCTACTGTCAGTGCCAGTTTGCCATCGCTTATTCCGCAGCACCTACAGCCACATTCTGCAGCAGCAGCAGGCGCTGAACTTTCGCGGAGGTTCTTTCCAGCTTGCTGGGGTGTGAACATGTGGTGGGGAGTATAGGCTAGGTGTGTGTGTGAGTGTTGGGTGTTGTGTGTTTGTGGCACGAGCACAATAGCCAATACGATCTTGTTTTTAAACTACTACTAGTAGTACTGTACACGATCTCTATTCTTGGTTCTTCTCAGTTGAGTAGCGGTGATCGTGTACCAGCAAGCGGTGCATGTGTACAAAGACAATGCTAGCTTGTACAGTCTTGTAGGTCAGTGTGCTGCCGCAGAGAGAGAGAAGGAGTGCAGAATGCAGGGCAGTGGTGAGTTGGTGCCTCTGGTACAGTGGTAGCACTGCTGTTATCTTATCCTTTGCAGCTAGGCCGACCCTAAACCGGCCGGCCAACTGTGCAGCACAGCCTGACTTGGGAAAACTGTTGCCAGCCACTCTAGACGTCCTTATACCAGCAAGGGCGCGTGTGTAAGGCCCTCTAGTGGGCGACCAGGATCAGGACTGAATTCGCCAACAACTGGCGAAAGTCCACATTCAGCGAAAACAATAACTGCCATAATAAGTAATCGACTTCACTTAGCCTATATCGGAGCCAATAACTGCTCTCACCGTCTTGGTGAGTGGAGTGCTGTGAGCTCGATTGATACTGCTGACTGAGCCTAGCGCCAGTGGATAGCCTCCGCTTGCCATTGTGCAAGTGTGAGGTCAGTCAAGCTGGTCGAAACGCTCCTTGAACTCCGTCAGGCCACTATACATCGGGACAAGCCGAGCGAGAAAAGCCCTGCGAAATTTCATTGGGCCGAGAAGGCTAACACCTTCTCAGCCATCACCCGTCACCCCTCTCTCTCTCTCTCTCGCTGTGTCCAGAATAGCGTCTGTGGTTTGCAAGGTTCACAAGGTGCGTACAACACCCATCGATCCCGTACCGTTCTCGGCCTTAGCGCCTGGCATCACACGGTCGAGAAGAAAATATACCCATCGCCTTGGTTGGGATCTGTTTGTTTGTCAGAACGGGAGGCCGTTGGTAGTAGTGACAATTTTCGTTTGTGTTCGGCTCTGAATCTTCGTTGTCCATTGGCAAAACCTATGGCCCGACGATGCTGACAAGAAGGATGTCGTTGGGACAGTGTTGTGCGAGTTTCCTCCTAGCAGTCCTGACAGCTGCCCTGCTAAGGACGCCAGTAGCAGTAATAGCAGTGCCAGTAACCCCCGCACAGGATGTCCTATGGCAGGACAACAGCTTAGCACCGGCTGTGAGCGATGGCGAAAATGTGGAGTTTGTCAATGCGTCGCTGGAGCACACCATGCTGAGAGGCAGGTGCGAAGTGCTTTGCTCGACGAGTCTCAGGAACCTCTCTGCCGAGGAAAGACAGGTAAGGGGTCTTCCTGATTGTGGACCGTGGAAGAGAAAGAATTTTGGTGCGTAGACCCACGTCTCCTTTGGCGTGGGCAACCATTCTTTCCTCACCACGTGGGGTGGCAAGGAACGGGAGGCCTACTACTCACTGCCAATCCCCCGTGATGCAGGAAAGGAGCGTTCGAAGGTATGACGCTGAATAAAGGAAACTCGCCGGCCCGGCACATTGGGTCAATTGGCGTGTTTGTATGAGGAACAATAGCCCCAGCTTCCTGTACTGTGATTGCCCTTTCCTGCGCTTCGTGTGCAAACGCAATTAGCTGGAACACGTAGTTTGCAGCGGTCAATGACAGCCTGAGCTCGAGAGATACTTCTGTTATGGCTTGTCACCATCACCTTCATCTAAGACACGGTTGCACCAGTGAACATCGAATGTGAAGTTGACGTGTAAATGTCGATCATGTGAGATGAGCAAGGGAAACTCACTCATACAATTATTATCTTGTATTCGTCCAAAACACGACTACATAATTCTAGAGTCACCAAAGAATGGGGCTCATGCACACTGGAGTAAGAATTCACAGAGTAGCATGCGATGTTCTTGATTGCTTATAAATTATTATAATCGAGGAATCTTCCATTAGACAATCTGCATAAGGATACAGACAAGTCCCCTATCAAGAACTGCACTCAGATGTCTTACTAGAACACGGAAGAAAACTGAGGAAAAAGAAATCCATTTTGTGACACCTAATAGGTTCCGAATTTTTAACATCTGGATCCCTGTGTGACAGAAGATGATGCAATTGCACAGATAGATGCCTTTCAGTATACTGAAACACAAGACGCTGTGCCTTCAGAAACTGACACGAGAATAGCAGTAATAGCCTACATCGATACACGTATTCACTGTCATCTGACAAAAAGCAGTGCAGCAGTCATGATGCGGCTTCAGTGCATGGAAGCAGCACTACAGCCAAGCCATGACTGCAACAACAGCCATGCGGTGCTGATATAACCAAAGCAGAAAAGGAAACTGTATCCGACTTGCTCAGACGCGACCACTGCACTGTCACAATGTGATCTCGCATGAATTCAAAGAATCTGACAGAGCTTTGTTGTCATCAGTGCTGTGGACTCTCAACCTTTCACACCACTCCCTCTGCTACGACTTTTTAAGTTTCACTTTAACATCACATACACACGCGCGCGTGCGCACACACACACACACACCTATATTATAATATTAATAATAATACTGTGAGTTGATCAACAACAGCGCTACGCGTGTTCATACTGCCTGAGCTGAATACGACAATGTGTGCACAATGAAGTGTTGTGGATTGTGACCCCAAGTTCTCTCTATCTGCTCCCCTAGAATTGCTCCGAGATGTGTGACGCTGGTTTCGAGAACGCTACAGCACTGTGCAGTGGTCTGGGCACATGTGGCTATGGTAGTAAATATATTTGCCAGGAAGTATGCAAGCTGCTCACTGGTACAAACACCTATGTTCCAATCAATGGTAAGTGGTTAACACAGAAATCCGGGACTTTGCAAATATGCACACGCACACATGCACACGCACACATGCGTAAGCACACATGCACACACACACACACACACACACACACACACACACACACACACACACACACACACACATTAATTTTGACCTTTCGAGGTTAAAGGTGTGCATGTTCACATACAGACACATACACACACAGGTACACACACTCTCTCACACCCATCCACACACACACACACGCACGCACACACACACACACACACACACACACACACATACATACACACACACACATACACACACACACACACACACACACACACACACACACACACACTTGGCAGGTTTTTGTGTGGAGTTTGTGTCCGCTCGAAGGCACGGATTGACTGCAAAACGTGCAATATGTGTACAAGGTTCATGTCGTATGACATACAGACAGCAGACCACCTCCACAATACGACCACGAAAGGATGAGATGGTGGGGCGCTCTGGCGGTACGGTATTAGACAGCCATGTGCATTGGGAGACATTTCCGTCTGCTTCTTGTCACCTTCACCTTCATAGACACAAGAACGGCAAAAGCAGGACTTTCCTACGCTAACAGCACATCATACAGAGAAATCCAGCTGACTTACAGCCTGCCGGGAGTATCAAACACCTCGTTATTTTTGGCAGTACTGACGCCTGTAAGCCAACTTGGCCTTCCGGACGGAAGACCCCGTCTCTCATTGGTAAGTACTTCTACATAATTTTCTAGGAGAATATTCGTCAGATATTGACAGTCCTGTTGCAAGCTCCTACCTTTGCTTTCATAGGTGGTACGACCAAATATGCAAGCAAAGTCCCAACCCTGATTATTGAGAACAGTGTGGAGTAGTGGGTATGTGTGAGTGGAGTTGGGGGGGGGGGGGGGTGGTGGGTGTGTGTGAGTGGGGTTGGGGGGTATGTGTGAGTGGGGTCGGGGGATGGGAGGGGGTATGTGTGAGTGGGGTTGGGGGATGGGATGGGGGGTTTGTGTGAGTGGGGTTGGGGGAGGGGGGGGGGGGAGGGGTGTTGCATTCAGGGCAGATTTACCTTTTATCTCTTTTCTCTTATACCGCGGCATGTGCTTATAAAGGCTGCTTTTTCGCCAATATCTACTGTTCTCCCGACTACTCAGGTTCAGAGCAATAACATGACGTTCTCAACAGCACAGCTCCTTCCGTCCACTTCCTACCGTCTGACGGTTAGCTTGCTGAGTGACGGGCCCGATCTGCTTTACACAACACACTCATACTTCACCATCGGTAAGTCGTTGTGTTTGGAATACAATAACAAACTTTAATATCACCATGGTGACATACAGACTTAGAGCGCAAACATCAGCCGAGTCAACAGCTCCTTGAACGTGTGCGTTCCGTCAGCTCTCTCATGCTACTTGGTATAACTCTCCTGCAGCTTTCCTTTCCCTGAGCCATGCAGCTAAAAGGGTCATTTTTAATCTATGCCTCCAATTGTCCTATGTGTTATATCATTGATTCTGAGCAAAGTTGTTGCTAGCAACTAGGATAAGAAAATCTGGGTATTTGGGTGCTAGAGGAGGTGTAATTCCTTTTCTCGTTTGCACTGCTGGTTTTGATCTTTCAGATGAGTTTATGGACGCAATCCCCGCTCTCAACATTACCAGTAACGCTATTCCGGCCTCGATATCCAATTCTGTGAGATTGTTTCTGCGGTTGTCAGCACTGCCCGGTGAGTAGAGATGGTCATTAAACCAACGTAGCATATTAGCGGCAACCTCAGCGACCTTAAAAGAGCTGCACAACACCAAGACTACCAGCATGCCAAACGAAGGAATCTGTGAAAAACCAAATATTTCAGTTGAAACATAAGCAATCACATGAAATTTAATATTGGCAGTCAGAGAGATAATGTGAATTTTTATCCCCACTTGTGATATTTTAGAACATGTCTGCTGTTACTTATTTGTTGGCTATCTACAGGTTTTGACCAGTCCCTTCTGACACGGTTTGGTATCTCCATGACCTCCGAGATGCCTCTTTGCACTGGCAATGACACAGCACCACTGCATGCATTCCTAACCGAAGGAGTAAGTGCTGAATAATCCAGGCAATACAACAACGATGAACCTCCTCTGGAACTTCCTACACAACCAACACACTTCTATGCTCTGTCTCCCTCCCCTCCCCATTTTCACATACACACACACACACACACACACTCACACGCTCACACTCACACACACACACACACACACACACACACACACACACACACACACACACACACACACACACACACACACATACACCCTCTTTCTCTCCGTCTATCCGTCTATTACATTACACCCTGAATGGATCACGGAAGTCGGTGCAGTTCTGCACATTTTATGTCAGCGTGGATTAAACAATGTATCGGAATGCTGACATGTATTTTTTTAACCGATTTTGGATGCACAGACTGTGGCCATCAACGTACCAGACGTGTTTCAGGAGTCACGTCACTTTCATCTCCTGTATGGCTGTGCATACGATTTCAAGGTATGTTGTTCAGAATCTAAGGCGGAAATAATCCAGAAAACATGTTTATGCATCAAGCCTTGGAAGCTACATGTGTAATGAGCATTTAAAAATTTGCTGATTCAAATATAAATGAGCTGCGGGGATGCTCAGACATCCTGTTCCTACTTTACTGTAGTTCCCGTAGAACGTGTATGATGGTTCGCTGTTCAGTTACTTCAAATGTGGATTTGTTTGCTCTAGGTGATGAAGATCTGCTAGCAGTAACTACAGGGTTTGGTTTATATATGCTGGTGCTGTGTTTGCAGGTCACAAACAGGTTGAAGACTGCCGAAGGTAAATCCGTCGGCCATCCAAGTTTCCGCGTCAGAACGGGCAGTAAGTACATGATTGCACAGACATAGAGATCATGCTAAGCAGATAGAAACCCCCAAAACATATTTCCTGCTTGTAAAAAATAAGTCTGGTCACCTTTTTTTTGCTACGTGCAAAAAGATGTCGATAGTGATAGTATCATTGTAATACCTGTAATAGGAAAGAGTGGTATTGACTAAGCAATAATTTTATACTTAGAAGTAAGAAAGTTGGTTGCTCCCCATGCCGAAGCTCGTGCTTACCCGCCAACTTGAATTCTCACTTGACTGACTCACGGCTGCCATCCAGAGCACACGACAAGTCCATCGAACCTTGCACTGAAAAGCACGACCTCTCCCGGCGTGGGGAGCAACCAACTCTCCTCTACAATTACACTGTATTTTCCGGAGTAATAAGCCACACCCAGATGTGTTGTAATGGAAACACTCACATCATCTACCCCGTTTATCACCGGATTACTGGTGTTCAAAGTCCGGCTTACGCTTCCCCTAGCTGCATCTCATGTTTGGCATTTAAGTGGTCTTTGTAAAAATAAAAATAAAAAACACCGGAAAATACGGTAATACTTCCAAGTAGTAACAACAACTGATGACAAATATTTCTGTATGACAGGTTCCACTGAATTGGGTAACAAGTAGCATATTGAAACTCCAAATGATATTTCTTGCCGGTAATAATGATGCGAGAAAATTAGCTTGCAGAGCTCTGGAATTTCTTTCGCTCATGTGCTTTACCATTTCACCGGCTTTTTTCCGAATGGATTTGTCCTTTTTCCTGTTGTGTGATGGTGTGTGCTTTACAGACCTGAACAGGGAGATCGGTCCGGTCATAAATCTAGTTTCAAAGCGGAAACGAGTCAACGGTGTCTCTTCCCTTGAGCTCACCTTCAAACTGCCGCACACCGTTCACCCTTCGGTCATAAGGCAGATCCGCGCCGACTTCTTTTTACTTCATGATGCCATTCCGTCCTTCACGGTGTTTCAGGACATCCCAATCGGGGTAGGTTTTCACTCATTCCTGCACACGAGTACATCCACCAGAATTGAGAAGCCCTCCCAGTACGTTGCGAAGTACGTGAATGTGTAGGAAATAGCACCATACTTCACTGGAGTGTAAGCCGCACCCAGATGTTTGGTCACGAAACACAGACATCTACACTGTACATGTATATCACCGTTCATTTGACAACGTAAGCAATAACGCTATAAGCCGCACCAAATTTTTGGGGGTGAAATAGGAGTGCGGTTTTTACTTTGGAAAATATGGTACCGTGTGTCGTTACTACCAATCCTGTATATGTGTTGTAATATTAGTATGCCACACACGCTGAGCATTCTGAACATGCAAAGGGAGAGTCAGAGCTATCCTCCTACAGACTGACGACGACATCTCGGCGTGATTTCTAATGATACGTACTTGCGTACGTGTGGATTTGGTGTGTGTTGCATGCATGTACACTATTCACAGATCAGTAGCTCAGACAAGATTGACATCTCGCACTTGGTTGATGCAAATCGATGCTACAATATAACGGTGAGTGTGCCTCGGGCCCCCTGGTAGAGCAACCTCTTATGGGTGCAATATCTGAAAACTTGCAATACTGCTTTGCCCCCTTTTCCCAATAGAGCTATTTCACATCTATCACGTGACCATACAAGGCAGCCATGTTAGTTCCAACTCCACTCAACCCCTGCATCACATGATGTCGACCATGTTGGTTCCACTGTCCACATGCCATGATCACTTTCTGCATAAAACTGGTCACATGACATTGATGTGGAAACAAACACTCTACACATGCACAAATACAACCATGACAACCATGACAACCATGACAAAGAATGTGTTTCTGCAGGGGCTCGGATATGGTGCTTTCTTCATATAGAGAACAGCCAATGAGATGATGGTGATGTTGTACACATCTGGATTAGGCTATTCTAGGATGACGCTTGATGATTTACTCAACACTGCAATACCGGTTCTCGTTGGCTGTGGATTTGAATTTAATATTTTCATCTTGCATCCTATTTCTCTACTGTGCAGATGTATGCAATACCGTTCTATGAAACTCCGATGTACGGACGACCAACCGAACTGCAGGTCTGCGTTCCAAGTAAGTCTCATGGCCGTAGCTATACACATATACACACGTGTGTGTGTGTGTGTGTGTGTGTGTGTGTGTGTGTGTGTGTGTGTGTGCGTGTGCGTGCGTGTGTGTGCCACCAAGCACTCTTCCGTTTACACTCACACACACACACACACACACACACACACACACGCACGCACACACGCATAAACACAAACACACATAAACACACACACACACACACCGCTCATGTGTGTTTGTTCATGCCTGATCGACCAATTTGGTTCCATTGGTTTCTTTGTGCTGACCTGCAGTTGGAATAGCACCGCTTCCGCCGCCCGTCGTACCGCCAGTGCCACAACAATTCCAGAACTGTAAGTTTGATCGCTTTTGGCAAGAATTCTGTCAATTAAGTACTGCTTTCTGTAATCTCAGCCTCTCACCCGGCTGCTTGATCAGCAGGGTGCCTTGGTCTAGATCTGATATTGGCTAGTAGTACATGCGAGGAAAGCACTAACAGAGTCACTATGGATGAGCGTTGTGAGCGTATACATGGGTTTAATGACATTATATAGAAGGCAAGTGCTGTGTCACAGGAATTAAGGCATTCTTGAGGTAGATTGCCCTTCGCCAAGACTGTTTATTATATCTTCTTCTTTTTTGTGCTGTCAACTGTTCAGTGTATCGACTGCAAGCACGGCATGTGGAGACAACAATCGCAGTAGATTTCCCCACGATTGACTTGAACTGGACTCAAATCGGAGGTGAGGCACCGCAGAGAGTGGAGGTCGTCGGCAACACTGGAATAGAGTTCAGTGACGCATGCCAGTACAGTACCAACATTTGGGTGCCTGTTTGTTGTACTCCATTGCCAGGATGGCACAGCGGACATTGTGTGAAATGGAATTCCTTTGTAAAATACGGTATCGTCTGCATACTGAGTGCAGTAATTGGATACTCTAATTGCAGAACATTTCGGTGCTCAATATTTTCGGCATGAGGGCAACAGGCCAAGTTAGGTGAACAGAATTTTTCGGTATAGAGAAGCAGTTCCCTATTGGATTATGTGTGTTAGTGTTTGTTCGGTGTATTGAAATTTTAGGTATGAAACGGATGCACCGAAAGTATCGAAAATAGAAGTACACCGAAAATTTGTGAAATTACAGTAACCCCACGTGTGTGCACTCACCAGCAGTGACATCACAGCTCCCATACTTGATCTTGAAATCCCAGCTAGTTGCCAAAGAACGCTCTGTTTATATTGTGTTCCTGCTGCGTCCTTCTGTGTACTCTTTCACTAGCCATACAAGCAACTGAGTTCAGGGTTGGACTGAAAAGTGTTCAGACCTCTCAGTATGGCCCGGAAACAAGATGCCTATCCAATCCAGGTGTCTTTGAGGCCAGCGTTGATATGAACGTAAGTATCAATTCTCCGTAACAATGCACACTAAACTGTTCGGAATGTTCTAATTATAGCCAACCGGACTAGGCCGATTTGACGATTCGTCCTCTCTGTTCTGCAATTGCATGCCAAGCGGGTGCAATTGTCAGCATTGTACGACCATATGTGGCACATCAGATCACACTGAGACTCATCCCCTCCTCTCTCTCTCTCTCTCCCCTCCCCTCCCCTAGCCCCATTAATACACCAGGATGCATCTACAATCACAGCTAATGTACAGTTCACAATTCTTCTTCGAACTTTTCCCCCTTTTCAACTCCCTCACTTTAAAATGATTAAAAGCACACGGTGTGTTAATAATGATTGTCTGTGCTTTCTCTCCTTGCAGCTGTCAACGGCATCAATTCCGTACGTGTTCAGCAAAGAGGTGTTCCCCGCACGACCATTCCCAGCTTATGGATGTGACTTCCAGGTTCAAGTGAGTGCCTGTGATAATAATACTTGGTCAACATGCCTACATCGATTGTGTTATGAACTGCCACTTTCTATTATCATAGTTCTACATTTTTAGAAGTTGTGTTTGGCTTTGCAACTAACGTTATACGGACTTTTTGCTTTCTGTTTGCTGCTTTAGCTCGCCTACAAGGTTCCTGGTTTTGATGGCTGGGTTCCTCTTTCACCGATACGTGTTAGCTCACCGTGTAAGTATGTCAGTTCATTTTGGGATTTGCGACTCTTGAACAGTGGGGCCGGGTTGCCGCAGTTGTCGCGGTACTGCTCACAGCACAGGCGACGAGTAAATGTGTGACTTGACTGTGTGCGTGTTTGTGTCTCTGTGTGTGCATGTACCAACACAGATTACTCCATCAGTGCACCAAAGGTGCGAGTTGGCCCGCCAGAGTACATCGGGCGACCGGACGGAAACGCAACCGTCATTCTTCGCTGGCTGCCACCGGTCACGCTGCCGATGAATTTCATCTACGCCTTCTCTGTCTATCTGACAAGAGTGGACAACTTCCCAGTGTTCTCACAGCCGTACAATGTCCTTCTGAATGCAACGGTACGTACTACTGTGTGTTAGACCCATGCATACATAACACTCCTAGTGCATCTTACACGGTGATTGATTATGACCAAAACGCCGAGACCTGTACAGCTTGCTAGAAACCCGTGCATTGCGTGAGTGTACCACAAGGACAAACCAACCCGGGGCGTCAGGGAACTTATTCCTCTGCCAGCAATGCATTTCACTGTGTGGATGGCCACGGGTGGCAGCCCCGCGACAACACACCGTGTGCAGAATTATAGCGTCAGCCAACAGACGTTTCTGCATTGCTGAATTGAATATAGACTACCCCGTGTACATGCCCACATGTTGATACGTATTGGTGCGTACGTACACATCCACAGATTGGTCTCTTTACATACACATTGGTACTGTACTATATACGGGCATATGCTCCTAGTGATACCGACGTTCACAGGAAATAATAGCATTCTACAACCATGAACACATTGATAGATGGGAGAATGTTTAGTGCGTTATTTTGAGATTTGATAACAAGATCATAGTAGTCTGAAAGAGATGCTTTGAAGTGAACTAACACGTGTGCGCCACCATGAATTTCTGTTCCTGCAGGACACGCATGATACCAAATACATAGTTCAGCTACCTTGGAACATCTACTCGCTGGAGCTGGGTCATTCGTACACCTTTACGGTGAGGATGCGTGCAACTGTTTGCTGTAGATGTAGATTGTGTGTGTGCGCACGTGTGTAACTGTTATGTATGTATATGTGTGTATATTAATAAATATAATAAAGTGTGTGTATGTGTTTATGTGTGTATGTGGTAATGCGAATACAAGTTTGGAAATCTGGTCATTGTTATAGTGTGTGCTTGTACCTACTTGCATAATATCCTGTGTCCTGTACAGATCTACACTGCTGTGTATAAGAGACCTGTATACCAGAGATCCAACAGGGCTGTCTATAGTGGCATCGGCATCCAAACCGTCATTGACTTGCCAGGTGAGTGCACACATACTACATGTACTGAAAGTGTTGTACTGTAGCTGGTTGAATAGACCATCTAGGAGTGATATGCAGTCGCGTGTCGAGGCGTGAGGCAATCTGAATGTGTGTGGCACCCCTGTGCTGTGCGTCTTTCATTCTGCTTCCCGTTGCAGCCCTGCCAACATCCCCCACGCCACCGCACACCGAGGTGCTGACGTCCCCCACCGTGCAGACGGCCACCGAGGCGAACGCCAACGTCATCATCGGAATCACTGCACCGGTTGGCGTCATCGTCATCGGCATTGCCATGTACACCTGGGTGCGCTTCAACAACAAGAGCAAGCTGAAGATGAACAGCCTGAGAAAGCGCGCCACCATCAATGACGACGCCGCCGCCCGTAACTTGTACCAGCAGAACGGCGGCCTAGAGGGAATCCACGTTACCACGACGAACTTTAACTGGCATGGTGAGACGAAGGACGAATGGGAAGTCGACCCCGATATGGTAACGTGTGTTGGCGAGCTTGGAGAGGGTGCATTCGGCAAGGTCTTCAAGGCTGAGCTGAAGAATGGAGGTGGTCGCAAAGCTCTGGGTGAAGGCGAGGAGAACAAAGACCTGCAATTACAGGATACTGTACAGATCGTTGCTGTCAAACAGCTCAAATGTAAGTACGCCCACACTCTGCTTAACCCTGGCCAAAGCGATACATGACTGTATTCCATGTGTACATGTACCGCTGAACAACCCCAACTGTGCAATCTCTGCTTCCGACAAACGTATCGGTTCATGCTTATAGATATACAGTTGAAGACAACTGGTGCATGCACAATATCACGAATAAGCATCTTCTCTTTGCTACTTGTGATGTGAGATGGCCATGGCAGATGGAAAACCCGGTGAGACAGTGTGTGTGTCGCTTTGTCTTCTTCTTGTTTTGTTTTCTTCATCAACAGTGGATTATGGTATTCAAGATTTGGACTTGTTCAAGTCGGAAATTGAGCTGATGAAGAATGTTGGCTCCCATCCGAATGTGCTGAGGATGGTGGGCTGCGTCGTACAGACGGAAAAGATCATGCTGCTGACCGAATTTGCCGAGTTCAACAATCTGCACAGCTTCCTGGTGACGGCTAAGGAGAAAAACCGACTGGTAAGTGCCGTGTGAAGAACGTCACCTGCAGCAGAGGTCAGCATTTGTAATGAGAACTGCTGGACGTCTGTTGGATATGCGAATCGGATGCGGTACTGGTGGCTTAGAGCAATGGGACATGCATCACAGGAAATGGAGGACGTTCGCACCTGTCACAGATTTTACGGATTCAAAAAAGGCTACATTATAATCACTGCACAATTTTGAATCCATGATGCATGTCCACAAGGGTACTCGCGTTTTGTATTGGGTATGATCTGTCAGAAATGCACCTGGTGATGTGCAGAAAAAGGTTTGACTGGGGGGATATGGCAAGAAACCATGCTTGCTGTTCTCTTATTTCTCCGATATGTCTAGCCCGGTGAAAAGGATGCGTACTACAATGACGGAACGGAAGGTGTTCCCACGGTCCAGATCAATGAGTACCATACGCTTGGTCAAGTCGACCTGCTGAGCTTTGGACATCAAATTGCTGCAGGAATGGTACGTACTACGAAGTACATGCACCATGACCTTGCTGTACTTCAAGCTGAGCTGGCCGTAAACTGGCATTTTTCCAACCGCTACCATACAATGTGAATGCAGGCTTGGCTTTACTGTCGCATGTTTACCATCATCACGCAGCTCACGCTGCACTGTCCATGTCACGTAGTGATGATTCAAGCCGTTTGAACGCGTCACACGGTGTACACACATACCCATAGCAGTTATGCGTTGAGCCCTGACGGCCACCAACTGACCATTTCACTTTAATTGCCTCTCTCTCTCTCTCTCTCTCTCTCTCTCTCTCTCTCTCTCTCTCTCTCTCGCTGTAGCATCATCTCCAGACGATGAAAATCGTCCATCGAGATCTGGCAGCAAGGAACGTGCTAGTCGGAGGCGGCAAGATCCTGAAGATCTCTGATTTTGGACTGGCAAAGGATGTGTATCTTAATGAGGAGTATGTACAGAAGACCAAGGGCAAATTGCCCTACAAGTGGATGTCCATCGAGGCCATTAGAGACAGGCGATACACCAGTGCATCAGACATGTAAGCTTGACTTGATAATATCAGTGTGTCCTTTATCAAGTGAAGGACGGTGATCATTCTTTTATGGCGATAATTATTATCAACACGATAAGGGTGCTGCTGGGTACTGACTATCTCCTCGTCCTCCAATGATTAGCATTGTTTACTACTGTTTAGCATTGACTCTTCAGCATGCAGGCATCCTAAGCACACACAACAACATGGGCACGCTTCTTGCATTCAGCAGACCGACTGTATCGTTCATCCCACTAACAGTTATCGCATCATACAGCTTGGTGCAGAGCAGGTGCACATCATCTCCATCGCTGCACGAATGACGGCGTAAAAAGCCCTTGTTAAAACCTGTATTCTGATGATTGTTGTTGTTGGTGTTGTTGTGGTCGTATTCAGGTGGGCGTATGGCATCACGATGTGGGAGTGCATGACTCTCGGTAAGTGGTGATCTTTAGCAGCAAAACACACACACCTGTGTGCATGCATAATTCATACCGACCAATACTGGAGTTTGAACTTGAGCAATGTCACTCCAGTTTTAGCACGATGGTTTTGTCATGGTGCTCGGGCATTTCAATCGCCGTTTCCTGCCTTTCGTGGATTTCCACCTGTACAGCTGCAGTACCAGATCAATGCCAGCCACCTGACCCACTGATATCTGAATCTCAACTTTCCATTTCTGTGTGTGTGCATATGGCACGGTGACGATAGGTTCTCATCCGTACCCCACGCTGTCGAACGAGGACCTGCTCGAGTTCCTGCTGAAGGGCAAGCGGTTGTCACGACCAGATGGGATCGACCAAGATGTGTAAGTGAACAATGCATGCCTGTATCTCCTTGCAGTGGCTAGAGCATGGTTCTCAGCAATGTACTGTCGGATGGGCATACACTGGGCCAGCTCCGTCAGTCTCCCATTCACTAGTCCAATTTCCATTGCAGGAGGCAGGGGGTGAAAGAGATATGGAACATCAGTTGATATCGCACTCTGCTGGTACTGCGTCTGTGCTGTTGCTACTGGTAGCTATTCTTGGTCTGCATTGGCACATGATGCGCATTTTAAAAATAATCAAAAAAAATTATCAATGCTGTCTACAGTAAAGGCTGCTGCATGCTCTAGATTTTTAACATTTGTCCCCAGTGAGATAGATGATGGCAAGTTGAGCCTCCAGTTACAGAGTGACCAATGAAACATCGCCTCTGATACAAGTGTCTTGCATTTCTGTGCATTGACTGCAACAGGTTTGACGCGGTCGCACAGTGCTGGAGGGAGAATCCCGACGAGCGTCCGCAGTTCAGCGACATGGCCAACGACTTTGCGCAGCGCTACCAGGTCAAGTGCCACAGGACATACATTGACATTGGCTAACAGCGCCGCCGCCGCCGCAGCCACCACCACCGCTGCCCAGTAGTGTAGCATGCAGCACGCCCTGACGGCTCAGCGACCTGTTGCCTGCTGTCAAGGACGGTCCCGCATGGCACGTTGTGTGCGCGTACGCAGCTCAGGCAGTAACTGGCCGGTCAGTGCTGGCGAGGCACTCTTGCTCGGACTCCTCCAAGTGGACAGCAGTATAGACATGGCCAGGCACAGCGCTGGGCACTTTTGCTTGATTTACTATTTGACGACGACTTGAACCCGCCGAAGCCACGGATAGAATTTTACGATACTGGGTACTTCCAGGAAGAATGCCCGCTAGCAGCCATTGAGCTAAACAGAGCACTGGAGCCGGCATGTCACATGCTTCGAGCAAGGTTGGTTTGGTTTGACTTCTTTTGTGTCCACTCCAGGGTTTTGTTAAAATTCCTCACTTCTATTTCATGTGAGATTGTTTCTCAGCTGGATAGTATTTTTTGGCTTTTCTCCTTTTTCCTCCTTTGTGTGATACTTGTACAAAGATGTTCGAATGTCCAAAAACCGCTTTTTCAGTTTCGTCTTTTCGAAAGTACTTACTTTATTGTAGGTACACGGTTTTCGTCATGGTTATGAATTTACCCCCCCCCCCCCCCCCCCCGTGTTTCACCTCCTGCTGCCTATATCTATTGTAATGTAACTTCAATCGAGTTCTATTCCTCAAGTATAGAAACAGAGCAAAACATCAGATTTACCCATTATTTGAACTTCCCAACAGCTTTGCCATGCACGACTCGACCTATTGATAAATTTATATACTTGTGCGCAGAGCTCTATAGTGTAAAAGTGTCGCTGCTGGCTTTGTTCACTGGTCACCTGCCCAGTGGCTGTTGTTGCTAACGTTGAGATCATGCAATTTATAGTATACCATTTTTGTAATTGTATGACAGAACGATGAGAATTACCACTTGCAGTGCGTGGGTGATGCTGGTGGCCTGGTGACATGTGGGGAGTGCATACAATACTCCCCGGTGCGGGCCTGGTAGTCAAACTGCCCCTAGCAATTCCTGGTTACGGTCAGTGCTCAGTCCCAGCCTGCCCAGATTAGGGGAGTTTTGTTTCATGTCAGATCATGCCCAGATAGGCGTTAGCCTTTGGGGCATCCTGAAAATAAAGAAAGACTATTTATGGCAATCCTCAGACAACTACTGCCTTGATCTGACATGAAAGCATTAGTCACATCTATAATGTAACCTAACCAGACGTGTGGTGCTCTGTAACTCACTGAGTATGATATACAGTACTGGCAACTGAAATCCGACCCCCTGAGCGGTGCGCTCACATCGCAAAGAATGTGAACCCACCGCTCAAGGGGTCGGATTTCAGTTGCCAGCACTGTACATGTAGCTGTGCTCTTGTGAGCATTGAGCACTCTATCAAACTGGAGGACTTTCGCTCTCTGAAAAATAAAGCATATCTTTACCCAGGGCGCCGGGCAGCTGCTGTATCCTAAAAAGACGCTGTACGAGTTGAGTGCAAGTACATGATCATGTGTGTCTTTATCCTCTACTGTCACCATAGTATAGTAGCATAGTATAGTATTTCTCTTGGGCAGTCCCCACAGACCTATGGAGTATGGTCTCCTTACGGGGCACCCACATGGTCACTGTGTGCTGAGTCTACTGAGTCTGTAGCCAGTCTAGCTCTGGCGTTGAACATAATTATGCCATTGTTGAAAGCAACAAGACTTGTCAGGATGACACACGTAACCATGACATTAGCTCGCAAAGAGTAAAGGATCAGATGCCCGGGCGTCAAGGCCAACATTTGCTACCCGGGTCGTAAATGTTGGCCTTGGCGCCCGGGCATCCGATCCTGCACTGCACATGCATGCATGCGCTGGACTCACTTGGACTGGAGTCACCAGGTCACGCTGGGCCATGGATCATGGTCATGGAGTCGTTTCCACATCGCAAAAAAATAATATTATTGATATCAACCGTGCCGTTCAAGGCGTTGTCATTGCTATGCCGATGATTATGAATGATGTCTTGTCCAGTCTTGCCTCTTGCCTTGGTCTTGAAGCCAGTGAAGGGAAACTGTGTTGGTTGCGGAGTTTGAATGATAGTGGGCTCGGCTGTGCCTTGTAAGGAAGCAGACACAGTTGTATTGCCACTGAGCTACAGAATTTAGGACTTGGTCAACACACACCGGCATATGCACACTGCGGTAGTGGGAGAGGAAGCGAGCCGCTAGCCGTGCCGGTGCCTAGCCTGCGCGAGGAGAAAAGCTCAGCGAGCCGTCCACATTGGCCGATCCATTGTTTACCACGTCCGCGACAGATCACAAGCCGTAGGGTGCGCTGGTGCACAAAGTAACTTCCCTGCTACACGGAGCCGAAAGCGCTATCCAACTGAATTGTAAAATCTGCGCTGCAAGGAAGAGATCGACTGGCAAACGCCATGGCCAGTAAAACGGGCGCACTGACATGGGAGGACAAGGCGATTCGCTTCGACGTTTCCGACAGTAACTTGGAGAGCAGGGCGGGCGAGATGGTAGTCGACTCCTTGTCGCCCGTCGAGGATACGAAAGGCAACAAAGGTGACAAAGGCAAGCTGTGGGTAACAAACTTGAGGCTGATCTGGAAGTCGATGGAACGCCGCCCGTGTCCAAACCTTTCCATAGGACTATCGTGTGTGATCAATATTTCGAGAAAGATTTCACAGAATCGTCTCCATGGTCGAACTGAGAGCATATACGTCCTGGCCCAGAATGGTCAGTCGGAACCGAGGCTTGAGTTCATCTTCACGCACCTGAGCACGGTGAAGAGCTGCATGTTCGCCTCACTCAAGTCCATACAGAAGGCGTACGACACGAGCACAATGTACCGCAACGTCAAGATGCGCACGGTGCTGACTCAGAACGACCGGCTCATCATGCTGCGCGACGAGCAGATCTTCGAAACAGTGGACGGCGCCTGGAACCTGAGTACGGACTTTGGCAATCTGGGCACGCTGATCGTGACCAACATACGCATTGTCTGGCAGGGCAAAGCCAGCTCTACGTTCAATGTCAGCATCCCGTACAGAATGCTGAAGGGTGCGCGGATCAGGGAGTCGAAGTTCGGACCTGCCTTGGTCCTGGAGACGCGGCCTTCTGGCGGCGGCGCATACATCCTGGGCTTCCGGATCGATCCGCCGCCGCGGGCCAATGAAGTGCACAGCGAGGTGGCCACTCTGTGGAAGATCTACCGCCAGAATCCAAACTATGGTGTCTACTTTGAACGTGAGAAGCGCGACGCGGAAGATGGAGTTCCACAGCAGCCACCTCGACGAGCCGCGTCAGACTTAGTCATGGAAACCGAGGAGGAAGAAGAGGCCATCAGCAGCGATGCTTTCCTAGCGTACTTTGCTGACAACGATCGCAAAGACGTCAAGAAACCGATCGTGTTCAACCAGGACCTGCAGCTGGCAGTGGAGCGACTTCCCGAGGGCACCTCCATCTCTGATCTGTGGGAGGTCACGAAGAATGCCAGAGACGCGGAGAGGAAGAAGAAGGGAAAGCCCGAGCCGGCTGCTGCTGCCACCACCGACATGGCTGAGTGAGTTGAAGCTGATGAAGTGTGATGCAATGTGATGCAGCGGGATGTGATATGGTGTAACACACAGGACAACATGAAGTCACATTGATGAAATTATTCCACTGGAAAACTCGATCGTCAAGTACGAATAGAAATTATAAGTACCATCATCGTCAGCACTAGCCGGATGGGAAGTCGGTAAACAAAAG
Organism: Sycon ciliatum; assembly: GCF_964019385.1. Taxonomy (NCBI): domain Eukaryota; kingdom Metazoa; phylum Porifera; class Calcarea; order Leucosolenida; family Sycettidae; genus Sycon; species Sycon ciliatum. Next base: position 45,323,347 of record NC_088643.1, read on the forward strand.
CCTTTGTCCGTAACTAGCTGCACATCGATGAGTTACAAGCAACGGTTGTACCTGAACCCCTCGAATGGTGTATTCTTGTGACGTGTTCGCTCCTTGCCGCCAGCTTGCCTTTACTGGCTTCATGTCAACTAATATCCAACACAACACATGCTACCAGCTGAGTTTGCAGACACTTTGAAGAACGTGATAATTCGTTTTCGGAATCATCCCTGAAAGGAAGACCCACCGCCATGTGCGTGGACATACTCAGTTCTGTTATCCCCTACTGGCCTAGTCTCTCATATCCTGCTACTGCGTACAGCCCAACACCACTGTACTATACCTTTTTTACTTGAAGTTGATCTCATAGCTCATAGCAAGATACACTCCTCGCTAGTTTCTGTTCTTGATGTCGGGTTGTAGTATGATAAATTGATAATGTCTTGCCACCTGCTGGTGCTATTCTGCTACTGTGCAATCAATCCTATAGTATGTGTTCTGCACGAATTTGCAGACACAGTCACATGTGTTTTTGCTGGACTTACCGAGTGTTAGTGACCACCAGAGGGAACTCACACGTACACGATAGTTTACTTTTTTGTGTCGGTTCTCCGTGGGTCGAAATGCTTCAAAATGTGGCACGGTACATTCCAGTATAATAATTATGCTGCGGATGAGGACATGACAAGGTCCGTAACTATTACTATTACTTTGACAAAAGTATGCGCTGCACCTCTCGTATCCTCACGCTCATACCCCAACCTGGGCACTTTCCCTCTGCCCCCCCCCCCCCCCCCCCCACTGCACTCTCTAGTCTCTGCACAACTGACACCGTACTAGAAGGCGTAGATGACGAGATTCATAACACAGTCAGTGAACAACCGACTCACCTATATTGTAAGTGATATACATAGTGGCCATGCCCGCCGATAAATTACTTGAACGAGCCCAGCAAGTCAGAGACAAACCTCCCAATGCTGGAGGTCACAGATACATGTACCGTAAAGTACCGCCAGAGCGCCCCGTCTCGCGAGAGCGCCCCACCTTGATTTTAGAGCCAAGGGAAGAAAATCGTATGGCAGATTGCTACTAAGTTTGTACGATGTGAGAACCTTCGTGTACTAAGGTCACACTTGGTATGCTTTTATGTGGAGCTCGAAGGTAAACTGGGTACGGATTGACTGCACAATGTGCAATGTTTGTACAAGGTCCGTGTCGTATGACCTACAGACAGGAATCCACCTCCACAAGGCGGCCACGAAAGGACGAGATGGTGGGGCGCTCTGGCGGTACTTTACGGTACATGTAGATGGGAGGGACACAAAGACACAGAAAATAACTACAAGCAGTTCTCGAGAGCTGAGCCAGCCAGTTAAAAATGTCACATAGAAACCTGCATTAAAAAAATTGAACTAGAATGTAAAACCGTGGAAGCATGGACCACTCTCCGCAACCTTGTCTGTTAAAAAAACTCAAAGAAACCGAGGGCCAAAAGCAAGCGATTTCTCTTTCTAAGGATTCGGAAATGTTGAAAATCCAATCTGGCATTTGACTTCTCGATCAAGAATCGCAGTGGTGTACATGTACGTACAGCCCCTCTGTAGCACCGGTGGTGCTATGCTGTGGAAGCTAACTCAATACAGAACATGAAGTCGAAAGGTTGTTGGAGAACTAGCCAGAAAACCAGTTCATACCGGGACCTTCTGATCTCACTTGTCATTCAGGACTGCAGTCAACCAGTGCTTTCTCACTGCACATTTCTTGTACCCCCGCCACCCTAATGCACACATTTGTTTTACAGAGGCGACCGGGGGTCTGTAGAACACAGCACAACCACCGAAGCCTGTCACCACCCGTACACGAAGCTTGTGATGTCCAGCGGTGAAGTATCTCACCAGACGGGGTCTATGCCAGTAACACTGAGCAGCAGGTCAGTGCACCGTCCACCTTGTTCAACTCTTCGTTGCACAGCTGCACGGTTTCGCCCAGCTTGCCGAGCTCCGCCAGTGCAGCACGGCTACGCTCAAAGCTCGCCGCTGGAACGTGCAAAATCTTGCCGTTCACGTGGACCACGTTGGCTGCCAGGTCGTCGGCAAACTCTAGGAATGTGTATGACGAGGTGGCCTTGGCGGATACGAGCTGCTTCGCCGACTGGGCCGCTCCACTGCAGCCAATGGCAATCGTGCCCGGTGCAGCCATTGACATCATAGACTTGAGGTGCAGGCCTGCTTCAACAGGGACTGCATGCACAGGATGTGATGGAAATGTTGCTGCCAGCACATCGATCCCAGCCTGGTTGGTGCGCTTCGAAAGGCCGACGAAAAACTCGCTGCCAGTGAAGAGCACATCCCCACCATCCATGCAAGCCGGCTCCTCCATGACTACCGTCTTGATTCCCAAGCGTTCGAACAATGGCAGAAAAGCATCGCCTTCACCTCGCCTGGACGTGTGTCCTGGCCGCGTCATCAGCGCTACGCCATTGCACACTACCACTGGGTCCTCTACAAACACACAGTCAGGATACTTATCATCAGCATCCAGCACGTGAACGTTCTCAGCTCCCAGTGTGTTTTGAAGAGCGGCCACGTATGCCCTGTGCTCCTGGTTGGCTTTGTCCAGATCCAGCTTCTCTCCAGGATCGCTCATTCGCAATGCATTGGCAGGCAGCGACGATGCTATTCCCCTCACAACAGCGCCTGAATAAGACAGCATTGTTGAATATACTCAGGGAATACTCAATGAAAGTAAACAGCTCAGCTCAGGCCTGTTTTGACTCCGGGCTTTCGTAAGGCTAAGCTATTACTGTATTAGCAGCTGTATTCAACCTGGTAGTATTTCTACAGTGACGAGAGCCACAAACTTGTGAGTCAATGGCTAGGCAAAAGAAGCAAACGAAAGAAACACAGTGGTGTACAGTGTCATATGTACGTGTCGACAGAGAATCAAAAGTGAGTGATGTTCATGTTTTCGAATACCGCGGTGGCATGGCATGGCATGCACATAATCATTAGTCATAACCATGATTACTGGCGCCATGGCCCAGACTAGACTCACTTCTACTACAGTCCATTCAGAAATAAATGAACTTCTAGCTTTTGGCCATAAATGGGTCAAACGTTGAGTTTTTTTAGAATGTTTTTCTGCAATCCCATATGGAATCCTCTTCCAATTATGTTTCTGAAGTTTTTTTGTCCAAAAAGCAAGCCATAGCAAGAATAGGATTTCGGCCAGGTTTTGCCCCAAAAGCACTGAATTGGGAAAAACCATCAAAATCCAGGCCGTTTGACCCCGCCTGCAACAGTGCATTCTGCGGTTCGAACCCCAGTTCAGGCACCCTTTTTGGACCCTTTTTCAAATTTCAAAGTTCGCAGCACTGCACTGTGTACGATGAAATCACGAAAAATCGCCAAATACGGGAGCTCGCCAGAGCCAGGACCCATCTTTTTATGAATGGACTGTAGTTCTAGACAGATTCTGCTCCGCTCGCGATCGCCTCGACATTTTGCCGCAAAATGTTGCTGCGAAATCTTCGATATTTTGCCGAGCCTTGCAAAACTCGATATTTTGCTCCATTTTGCTCCGGAATAACGTGTATTTTATCCACTTCCCGTACAATCCCGTACAACGTTTCATAAAATCGCAGGGTCGGTTTCTCAACACTGGTTTCCACGCACGTGTCCCTGAGTTCTTCCAAAATCATGTCGATCCACAGTGAATCCCAGTGATACGGTGACATGATCTCGTCCTGGCACAGTGTGTCCTGCTGAACGAGTAAGAAACAAGGCAGAAGGAAATCCAAGTATCTGGCATCGATTTTACCCAACATCTCGATATTTTGCTCCGATTTTGCCGGCAATTTCCGCTCTTTAAATTCTTCGATATTTTGCCGAAAGAATTGCCGGCAGGATCTGTCTGGGCCTAAATTGCACATGACTGTAGACTTTATACACGTGCATGCATGCCGGGCGTTGGTTTTTAGCTTTTCTGATGCCCGGCCCGGGCGCCCGGGCCATCAATACGGGCATTGTTGTTGTTGTTGGTGGTGTCGTTTTTTACTTCACAGGCAGGAGAATGCCAGGTTCTCACAAATGATGAAGATCATGCATTCATGGCAGTTCGGAAGTGACTCGTACAATCATAATTATGTTGACCTAGCCGGTTGTCTCTGTTCCGAGTCTTCTGCCTTTGTGGCAATTATCCCTCCATCCTTGTGGTGTAGAGCACTCTATGATCTAGGCAATCTGGGAATTCTCAGGAGTATTGTAACCCTGGCCTGGGATTACAAACAAGGCTGGTCGAGGCAGCTCGAAGCCTGCAGAGTGCTCAATGCACAAAATTTGGTTAATGACATTATGTGCAGAGCAGTATCTCATCAGACAACTTACATGTATATAATTAGCAGTGAATGCCAAAAGCTGCTGTCTGATGATCGATGATCGCTGAAATGCGTGACACTTGAAGTAATTAGTTCAAGTAACTTAGGTATGTACTCTTGGTCAAGAGGACATACTCTTGCCGTCTTGCCAACTCTTGGACGACCGTTGTACCGGTACGTGTGTGGCTGTAGACGTGATCCTGTTGTTTTTAAAAAGTGATCCTTGCACACACCTAGTACCTGGCTACCGGCACATGTACATGTACATGTACATGTACATGTACTATGTATGAGTGTGTTACTTATTGTTTAGTTTGGGCAGAGTTTGGCTCTATTCAGGCAATTTCAGGTCGGTGTGTTACCTACACACATAACAGTGTACAAGGCTTCAAGTACAGTCCATTTCAAAACTATAGACGCGTACCTAGGCAAAAACCGTTATGCCAGCATCTATACCACATAAAATCTGTGATCACTTTGTGCATAATTTTTCCAAATTGGGCGTCTGTTACCCAATCCTTTAGAAACTATATGAGAGTAATTGTGGAGCGATCCTGAGCAATATTCCGAAAACTATTCTCAAAAAGTTCCAGCCAAATTTGAAATATTTCAAAAACCCTACGCGTCTATAGTTTTGAAATGCACTGTAGGTACATGACACATGTTACACATCCTTTATTGCTGAACCCACAAATATTATTGTGATACAGATTGTAAACCATTCGAGGTAGAAGAGAAAGCCATTAAAAGAAAAAAGAAAAAAGAAAAAAAGGTTATTGTACCTTGCCAGACGGCTATTATTAAGTCATGTACCAATTGTAGTACATGACGTAGTAGTCACGCACCTACAAAATACTTTGCAGGAGAATATTTAAATTAATTGCCTAGAATGCCTACAAATCCGCAGAGCATGCCAATATTAAATAGGCCAACATATGAATAACGAAGGCGGCTATATGGACAAAAGGCGACATCGGTCGAGAAAAGATGGGCCTATTCTCTTCCGCAAGTAAGGCGCTCTGCAACCACGGAGGCACGGGATTGACCATCTCAGCAAAACAAATGCAAGTTTGCAGCGTAGCTGCGCCACCACAACAGGGTACTGGTCTTCAATGCACGAGAGCACTCCGTGCCACATACATGTAATTATGCCGTTTGTCGAAAATACGAGCGGAGACACATGTTACATGTATACAAGGCGGAGGACCACTGTGTTCTGAAACACCATGGACTAGTTAGTACAGTACCCCTGTGCCTGGCCACAAGTTAGTTAGTTCCCAGTTGCATTATCCTCCCAAGACCCAACCCGATCTCCCTTTGCCAAAGGGAGATCGGGTAAAAAACAAAAAACAACAAAAAACAACCAAAGGCTTTGGTTGTTTTTGTTTTGTTTTTTTTACAATGATCACAGCTCACAGACGACCTAGACAAAGACAAAAAATTGCATAGTGGGAGCATAGTGATGGTGAGGCGTTTTGCCCTCAGCCGACCTGAGGTCTCGGCGTCACGGGGACATAAAACGCACCAAAAAAAGAAAAAATGAGAAAATGAAAGGAGTGACAGGTACATGTATTATGTACGTACAAGGGGAAAATAGGAAAGACAGTGTTAGGAGGAGAAGGAGAGAAAAGAAGAACAGACGATATTAGGAGGAGCATGTATTGGTGCGTCCATCGAGCTATGAAGCCGAGACCTCTGGTCGGCTGAGCAATATAATGGGCCCCGCCAACACACTCCAATAATATTCACCCCAGTGTCTGGAGATAACTATGTGGATTTTGTAGAGAAAAAATGTGGGTACTAGTACCAGTAGTAGCACCAGCAGCACGGCTGGAAAACCGCTCCCACTGTCCCAGGCAGGACTTAAACCAGCAACTACAGTACTAGTACTGCAAGAGTACATGAAAACCATTTTCATGTACTCTTGCTACTACTAGTACAGTAGTAGCAAAGAGTTTAAGTAACCGTAACGGCGGGCTAACGCCCCTACATGGCTACTTCCCTTGTCTAACCCCCAAGACGAAAATGATAGTAGCCGACTGGCCGAAATTTAAAAACAAGAAAACGTAACCCTGCTGTATCTACAATCTTCCACAACACGTAATGGCACTGGGATTCAGTTGTTTCTACCCGTAACCGGGTGGTGGCAGGATCTTGTCTCGAGAGGGCACTTGCCAGGGCGACCCTTTGGCCATGGCACTGTTCGTACTGGCCATTAGCCCTATGAATAATAGGGCTAATGGCCAGTACGAACACTACAGTATGATCCAACGCCTGTCAAGTGACCACCCATAATCATCCCCCCAGCCAGCGCTGGTACGCGGAGGACTGCGAGGTTGGTGGTAGGATGACAAACGTGTATTAGTTCTGATTGGCTTTGTCTGGCATTTGACCAGTGTCAGTATGGTTATTTCCCCATTGCCTCAAAGACGACACTTCTTGTCAACCCGGACTTGGAGCAGGCGGCCGCTAATGTCTTCGGTTCTACTGGTGTTGTTATACGAACAGTTCAACTGGTGGAGTGAGGTTCCTAGGAGAGGTTCTGTTGGCCAGTCATCGTTCATTGCCGAGACTCATTTCAGACACATTGCGAATTGGGTGCGGGAGATGAGCTTTCTGGCCGACATCTCGCTCACACAGCCCCATGCCGCATATTCCGCATTTGTTCGTGGCATGAAGAGTACCTAAGTGGAGTTACCATATCCAAATCATCCGGGGTTGGATTCCTGGTACAGGCCACTGGATGATGTTATCCCAACGTTAAAGCCCTCAGCGTGTTTTGATAGAAACATTCAGCGATGCTGATGTTGGAAGTTGGCTTACGGCAAAGCCGCTGTCCTCCTGTGAATTCGTCCTGATGAAAGTCTGCCTTTCGTGATGCAGTGGCGATTCGTTACAGCTGGCCACTTGATGAACTACCGCCATCATGCGTATTGTGGAGCGAGAGAGGGAAGGAGGGAGGGAGGGAGGAAGGGAGGGAGGCAAGGAGAGAGAGAGAGAGAGAGAGAGAGAGACGAGAGAGAGAGAGACGAGAGGGAGACAGAGTGTGTGTGTGTGTGTGTGTGCATGTGTGTGTGCCAGCTAGTTCGGTTGGTGGGTACACTTATGCCAGATAGTGTTGGGTCTGTTGCCAACAGGCTCGCCTGCTTGAAGGTGTGTTGTTGTACCTGCCACCTTTGTTGGTTTCAGGGTTCATATACTTGCTATTTGAAGTATACATACCTGTTATCCATGGATTGCTTCTGGCTAGATTAACTCTTGTGTAATCAATGCTGCTAGTGAAGCTTATATCAGATCCACTCTGATTTAGCCACCCACCCTAGTAGCAAGTATTACCTTCACTGGGGGCAGGGGTAACTGCAGTTGGATCCCGGGACGGATACCCTAATGCCGTCAATCCTTTTCTGCACCTTGTCCTCACCCACGTACTGCGGTGTTGTGAGCCCATAAGTGGGATCATTTTCCAAGTCCACCCAAAGTTTGGGGATTTCAGGGGGGTGTCGGCCGTTGGTCGGTTCAATAGCCAATTGAGTCATCTTTCCAAGATTCCTTTTGAGTCTCTCTCCTCTCTCTCGGGGAGACCCACGTGACCAGTTGTGGCAGTGAGCAAGTACAAGTGTGTGTGTGTGTGTGTCATGTTGTGGCAGTGAGCAAGTAGAAGTACAAGTATGTGTGTGTGTGTGTGTATGTGTGTGTGTGTGTGTGTGTGTGTGTGTGTGTGTGTGTGTGTGTGTGTGTGTGTGTGTGAGAGAGAGAGAGAGAGAGAGAGAGAGAGAGAGAGAGAGAGAAAGAGAGAGAAAGAAAGAAAGAGAGAGAGAGAGAGAGAGAGAGAGAGAGAGAAGAGGGGGAGGAAACGAGAGGAAGACAGAGGCAGAGTGTGTGTGTGTATGTGTGTGTGTGTGTGTGTGTGTGTGTGTGTGTGTGTGTGTGTGTGTGTGTGTGTGTGTGTGTGTGTGTGTGTGTGTGTGTGTGTGTGTATGGTGTGCGTGTGTATTTGTATGTGGAAGTGAGAGAGACAGAGGGAAAGAGATGTGCAGAGACAGAGAGGGAGAAAGAGAAAAGGAGATTATTGAGTGACCACAATGTGTAGATCTACCTTTCTTACGGGTTCAAGACCTAATAAAGAGAAGGTGAAAATAGCTGTGTGTGTGTGTGGGGGGGGGTAGACTTTGTCACATTGACGCCGCGGTTTGCAGTTGCAGAGACGATCGACAAATGGATCATCTGCATTAGGCAGGGAATGACGAAAAGAATCCTGACCTCATAATATCACTACACAGCTATGTGTTTAGGAGAGGGCTGTCAAACCCCCACAGAATACTGTTTTAAAACTCTTCTAAGCCCAGTTGCATGTTGAGGGGCCAGTTGCATGTTGAGGGGAAGGCAAAAGGTAATATCGTCTGGCCAGACGATGACAAACAGGCGCAGATCGTCCCCGTACACTGCCAATAAACTACGATGCTATTACCCTACGAATGGGTGCGAGTCCATCATTTTGTTCTATCGTGTTGTGGTGTTTCTGCGAAGCGCTAGCATTCCTCTCGTCGATAGAGCTGTGGAAATTGTTCCCAGCAGACGTGATATTCTCGAAGGATGTAATTCCGTGCCTTGTGTACGGGTGTGGACGACGTGATGTGCTGCCGAACGTCACCGCTAGCTACACTGTACATGTACGTACGAGTAACCTGATCTGCAGTAGAGTCCCCAGACGCGTCTAGACCGTGTCAGCACCAGGGAGTACTAAACAGGTTTTTTAGTCCTCCCTGGTCAGCACTGAGTGCCAACAATGAAGTCGCTATGCATACACCTCTCCCTCACTCTCTCCATGTCCCAAACGTGAAGTGAAACACCACAGACCAGCTGCTTAGTGTTGACACTACAAGTATTTCCCAGATCCAGACAGATGTAAACGAGTGAAATCTCTTAAGACATCCCCAAATGCACTCCCATCAGTATATAAACCGCGATCCTCCCATATGGGAGAAGACTCAGAAGAGGTTCATCAGTTGTGGACAGAGTAAAATCTACCACAACCGGTATTTGTGAAATCGTCCTGGACCAACCAGAAGGTCGCCGTTGTCGTCGTCGTCCTCGACTTTGGGAATTTCCAGCATTCAACACGCCAATCTATTGTGGGGAGAGTGAGGCGGGTCCCAAAGAAGGTAAGTTCAATGGCATGCACCATGATTCTGTTGTGACTTTCCGACTCAAAGAGGCAGTGCGCCCTAACCTGCTATACTCGTAGTGCTCAAATGCTCATAATGGGCAGAGCTAGAGCGTAGTACCCTGTGACTTTCTGACTCGTTACTATCGCAATAGTACAGCTATGTACATGTTACTGTACGTCCCGGACGCCCTACGGCTACGTAAGCATGAGTGCACCCGCGGCCATAGCTAGCGGGAGGAGATCGCAGCTCCTCGTTGGAAATACAGTATACTATACCGCTATGACTGTGCAATAGCAGGTGACGCGAGTGGTTGGACGACATGCTCATGCACTGATCTCACAATTAGACCAACTAAGTTACTTCACGATTTGATCTTCTGCGGTCAATAGAAGCGCAGCATGTACGTACAATGTACACGTACATTGTACGTGCATGAGAGTGTTAGCGAACAAACTTCCCTCAAGCCCCAGCCAGTTACTTCCAACTGCACCGCAGGCGACGGTTACCATGCCACAGGTTGGGATACACTCGGTGTCATGTAGGCAATGCCCCAGCTGACCCTTCATATTGTCACCATACTCTTACGTGCTTGCAGATCAGTAAACGAGTCTTGATGAGTCGTTAGCATTCTGCAATCTTTCATAGGATACCAAGATACTTCAAAAGAAGTTCATTTAGTGCCATGCCCTAAAAGGTAAACGCCTCTTTTACTAGCGAATGAAACTCGTGAAAAGTGAACCGAGTAAAACCTCAAAGCAAAACAAAGAATACTAATATGGGCTATCATGACTGGGTTTGTCCTCTCCCCCTGTGGCTACAATCCCCACCCCTCGTTGGATGATGTCCACGCACTGCCCAATGAGAATCGAGCAGTTCGAGAAATCCTCGACTATTGTGCTATTGTGATCCCTGCTCCGATATCACGACGTCATGCAACCCCTGCATGGCGTGGAAAGGTATTCAAATTAATGTACATTTAGAATCGCGGATTGTGTATAGATAGATGCCGAGAAAGCTTTGTGAGAACCGCTCTCCAGTCTGTTGCCACTCTAGCCGGGCTGCACATCACAGAACACCCTATAGCCTAGTGCGACCTACAGTTCTGCTTAACGTTACGAAGCAGTGTAGACATAGACAAAAGAGACTCTGTGAAGTGATCCTGACTATTAGCTAATATTCTATGCACACGTATTGCGAAAACGGATATCTTTCCGACTCTTGTGTCAGTTACCAACTATCCTCAAAAAGAAGGTAGAACTGCTAGAAGGATTAGTACACAAAATTATAGCAGACGATAGCAAGCGACATGTACATCAAGTATTTTGCGACGACATAACGCGCTCAATTCCTGTTTCGACTGAGCGACTGGAGGGTTAGCATTACACAGCTGATATTGCTGGAATGTCTCTATCTCAGCAGACGTGCATCTTCGGGTGATGCAAATCGTGCCTTGATACAAGGTGTTGACAAGCACGCATACTCTATGTCACCTTGTGCACCTCTGGTTCTTCATCAGACTCTCAGACCGCCTCCGGTGGGCGCGTGTTCAAAAGCAAGGATCCCAAAACAGCCAGTCCAAACACAAGAATGATGTTGACTACTCAACAACATGTAGCAAGCCATAGACCTACGCATGACAATACTACTGCCAGTGGAGATTGAGACACCCGACTCACAGTGTACTAACTTGCTACCTTGGGATGCGAGTGGGGGTGAAGCAAAGTTCTTGTTTACCCACTCCTTCCAGTCGGGGTATTGAGTCAGGCATTCCGTGGCTCGAACGGCCGGCCGCCAACGTACATACTGCAGTTGTCATTGTTTGCGGGAAAAGGTGCATTGTCGACATGTCCATGATCGATAGGCCGTGAACGCAGGTAACATATGCTGCGACTACCCGATTGTTATGCTGTCCGCTCGCGGCCCCGTAATCCCAAACAGTACCTTGCCGTAATAGCCTGTAGGTTGTGTGTCGCTTGGCAGGAGTAGACCTTCTCGAAATTCGGAATCGTTTTCCTGCTGTTGTTGTTGTTGTTGAAGACGGCTATGAGGCGGATAATGACCGGCGATCAGGGCGTTGGCATGAGAGAGTCGAATGCAAGAGATAAAGAGACCAGATGGTCTTCATACTGCGTACCCACGGTGCGTGTTGATGGAGCTGCGTTGGAACGCCGTTACGTAAAGCAATGCGTCTCCAGTTTCAGAGAGGGAAAGTCCGGGTACATAATTGGAATGCAGTCCATGCCAAACACTGGGCGTCGCGGTTCAGTCGACCACTCTTTCGCAGCATGCCGTGAATATTGTCACTAAAGTCATACATAATTAAAATATTATTCCGCTGAAGCTGCGACGTTTGCTGGGACAGGAATCCGGATCCATGCACGCCCTGGATGACGACGATACAGTCATAACTACAGGTCATACGACGAACATAGCATGCGGGTATGTGTGCATGTGTGTACGTGACCTGTACCTTTCCCTCAGACTCCACCTCACTACTACACTGCACTGGGCATCAGCAGATACCAGCGCCATAATGCCATGGCATGGATGATACGAGCAGCATGTGAACGGATGTCCATTTACAACTAAGTACATGTACATGTAACTCACTAAAACAATAACACACACTGACACAGTCATGCAGTAACTGTGCATTGCACTGTGGTGTGTTCAACTTTTTGGCAGGTCTACGCTCATGTTTATGTGTCAGTCGTGAGACTAAAAACAGCAATAATAGATGTAGTATACTGCAGTCGGGGGTGCAGGAAATCCGACACGGCGCCACATGGCCGCGTAGACAAATGCAAGAGCGAGCGCCTGGCCTTTCCGTTCTTTGGCCTGTCACGCATGCAGTACATGCCCAAGTGGAAATGGGCAAAAAACGGTACGGATTGCTATGAAGGGGTCGGGTTTCTTTGGCCCTGGGCACCTGCACTACCCGTGAGAGAGAGAGGGGGAGGGCTTAGAGAAACAGTCGGCTGCTGCAAGAAGGCTCCTTAGCATCCACCATCTGGACCTGACTTGCTGTGACGAGTTCATTGTCCAAGAGGGAATCACAAATCCAATGTCCTGCTGGTGAACTTCACTTGGCACGTTTAAACAGCTTGCATACTTTCACATGCACCACCACAAGATGCTGAACTTACTTCACAATGCTGGTTGTTACTAGTGGCTCCGGGTTAAGGACCAATCACAGGCACCAGCACGTGCAAGCAAGCTGGCATGGCTACGCATACAAGGTACATTGTACGTGTGCCTATTGTGAACGGACATGCACCTTGCTGGAGGAATGCATACACACGCACGTCTCCTGGCTATTGCACCGGTGACTTGCACCAGCACGCAAGCCCTGGAGAGAGAGAACGTGATTATAATTATTGTGATTTTCAATTCGTGGAAGCTGTCAGTCCAGACCTGTAACCGCAATGCCCTTGACGCATGAAGACGATCAGCAGACGTTGGAAAGAGCCTGGTAGTACCATAGCGAGTGCTTGCTTTGCCTGCAACGGAGCATGGCAGACTTAGGAGAACGCCTGGCACCATCATAGCTTGCTTTTCCTGCACAGGAGCATACTGTCCCTGCCTGGGCCTGGGTTAGAGAGTAGTGGTAACACATCTAACCGTAGAGTAATCCTGATAGCCTTAGTATCTTCTAGAAACAATCTACAAGTCAGCTGCAGGCAGTGCGACTGAGGACACCTTCACCACTGCACTGCACGAGCGCATGCATCCGCGGCATGTTGATGATCTACGGCGGGAGAGCCAATAAGGCAATTGCAATCCTGCATACTGGACAGTGCCCGGCCGAGCTGCTGGCGGATATTTTAGTCTTGGAAACGGTCGACGAGAGGACGGTTCTTGGCACCATGGCCTGTGCCTGGCCTGGCTTGGCAAGGCTGCTGGCACCCAAGGGTATGGTATGGAGTATGCGGATTTCATGTTTACAGTTCCTGGCTGCGTCTCCTCCTGGCCGCGTGCATGCTATGGCCTGGCTGCAGATGGGATCTGCTGTGCTGCTGCGCACCGCCACTTGGGTGGTCTTTCCATGGCGAATCATTGTCCCGTGAGGCTGCATTACTGCTACTAGTGACAAGAAGGGTCAATACAAAAGGGAAAAAGACGTTCGGAAAATTATCGAACGAGCAGCGTTTCGTTGTCCTTCCTGCCAAAAAGAGAAGGGTGAGCGGTGTCGGCCGGCCTTGATTTGTCACGTGGATACCACGGCGTAAACTCTTTCCTTCTCCGCTTCATTACCCACTCTCAGACTCAGCCCCTTCGCTTTTTCGCCAAAGAGACAGCAAAAGCTAAGATTTGCCTCTGGAAATCGAAGCACTTTGTAATGCGCACGCACACGAAACACTAGATCTTCTGAACCGTGTGGACGTCTCGTCCCTGCTGACGCTTGAAACTTCGTGATCTAATACGTGGTGGTCGCGGATCAACCCTCCCTAAAGCGGATTGCCGTTGTATATCATTCTTGGTCTTCGATCAGCTTGAACGGTGCTCTTCACCAGTGTCAAACAGTCGAAAACTGACCTCAAGACTGCTAGCCGCTGATACTCGAGGCTTACATCCGGAACTACAGCCAGTACAAGTGATGGAGCAAAAAAAACGTTTCTGCGATGTCTAGAATTCGTCTTTCGTACATCACTAGCAATCCACAACTACTTGTAGATCTACATGTACAGTTTGTGTCTCGTGAACCGGTGCTCGGATTTTACTGAACTGACACAGTGATAGGCAGGCGATGATTATTGACTGATCTTTGATGGCAGATCAGTGCAATAGACTGTCAGTGCATGAAGAAAGGTGCATGAAGCACCCGTATACGGCCGTAGTCCTGTCTGAGACGCGCAGCCTAGTCCTGCACCTTCCTACGCCACGCGCAGACGCCTGTATTTCAGACACGGCTCTATGAGTCTCCTCGGCGAATTTGGCGTCAATCCAGTGCCGTGCACTTGCGTCGCGTGATGTGGACACCGGACACATTCCTTCACGTTGCGCGGCTGCTGGGAGATCATAGCCGTGTGACCCCGGGGTCTGCTTTCCCTCGGGCAAATACGACTACTTGTCAAGTCCTGCGCTGAACACTAGAGCAATTGTGTGGCGATTCGGCCTCGAACGTGCAGCTCACACACATCCGCCTCGCTCTTTGAGCTCGCCTGATGAATACACACTGCAATGTGGGGCCAGGGGTACAGCTACCTATCCCCCCGCCTCAATGGCAGCAGACAGAAGGGCCGGGGCTAGCAAATCTCACTACCTTTCGTTGCGGGAAATACGCGGGGAGTGCAAGGGTAGTGTAGGCTTGGCAGCGAGCTATCAGTCTATCAGAGATGCTTAGGCACGGCAATTCTATTAAACAAGGGATCAAGTGGAAAGGTGAATCCTAGTGTACGTCCCTCGGCCAGGTTGAAGTCGTCAGGACTAGTAATCAGTTCAAGTTCAGCTGAGTTGGATAACTTCGAAAGACCACGAGCCAAACCTTCAGCGATTGAGGTGTGGATAGCGTTGAATGATTGGTAAGTACCTGATGTAGATCAGACAGACACAAACAGCGTCCATTCCGCCTGTACCGGTCGGGCAGAATGAGAGATAAGGCAGTCCTAGATCCTGAGGTGTTGTTTTCATTGTTGTTGACAACAATTGATGGTTGCAGGCAGCTCAGCGGGTGATCTGTCCACCCTTAGGGCTACTAGTCTGTAAACGGCTTGCTCGGAGTTCGAAACCGTCACGACTCGGGCCATCTGGGAATTTTTAGCGGCGGCTTGGACCAACATTGCTGCTTCTGCATGAAGAGCATATTATAAGGAATCGTGCAGAACCTTTGTAGGCTTGTTGCATGTAGCTAGATTGTTTTTGCATCCAGGTCATCAGGACCTTGTTTACGTTGCAAAGCAAATGGCTGTCCGCTTCTGCTCAAGTTCCAATTGGCTTGACCGGACCAGCCCGCCCTGTCCTCAATCATGCAGAAACTTCTTTATCTCGGTCCGCAGTTGTTGACAATTGACAACTCTGCTGTTGTTCGGCACGCACTGTACATGTGCGGAATAATGTCTGTGTGCTGGCGTACAGCAGGTTCATCGGAACACGCACAGCAAGTAGTTTCACTGGACAGCAGCAGCAGCCGTGACCATGGCCAATCCGTGGCTGATTGAGACGAGAGGAAGTGCATGGCTGCTGCCGGGCGCGAGTGGCCGAGGTCGAATGCTACTGAACGCCTTGCTATTGTTGCTGATTGGAGCGGCCGAGTTTGGGTAAGTCAGTGTGATTCATCCCTTACGCCCTTGTTTTAGTATGGAGTGGGAGGGTGTGGAAGCCAAGGCGATCATTTCATTTTTTCCGGGGGGGGGGGGGGGAGTAGTGAGATGTCTGAGTACCCCAAAAAATGTTATAGAAAGCCTCGAAGGCCCGAGTGGCTAGCATCAAGGGAACTGAAACCGCGGCAAGGTAGCTGATGCCGGCGTGGGCCGGGGGTCATAGGGAATAGTGTTGGGGGGGGGGGGGGGGTATTCAAGTAGCCTGCGCCAATTGGGGACTCGCACGTGTTGCTCACTAACTTCTGGATGCCACAGATGATTTGTGGTTGCAAAAAGCAAAGCAGACTACAGATGCCTACAAGCGGTGACACAAGACTCAGACGATAGCTCACTGAGCAGTAGGCAATACACATCTGCTTGCATAGTTGGTGTAGTTCAAGTAGTTTATAAAACTACCGTTATGTCGCGTATAAAAGCAGATGCTTACGGCCGTATAAGCCGGGGTTCAAACCATGCTTCCATTAAAGTTATGCTTCTATTCAAAACATGACGTCAAAATCTTCAGTCTACACTGCACAGTGCAGTGAAATGTAATCACAATGCACAAGATCAGTGACCATTTCATAACAATGGTCATGCATGTAGTGTGGCGGTGCACATACATGTACTTGGACGTATGCTTCTATTCAAATCGTGCTTCTGTGTCCCGGCGCTCTTCAAAAAATCGGCTTCTATTCGAGTCATGCTTCTATACGGGTCATGCTTTTATACACGACACTACAGGATGCAATGCACTGCACATGGGGGGGGGGGGGGGGAGCATTCACTGTTGAAAGAAGACAAGGATAGACGCAGGATGACGTCCAAGGTGCAGCACTGCATATTCAACTGCCCTGCGGGCCTTTCCCGCTGATCCGTTGCATCTCCCTGTATTGACATGCATGCACACGTGTCCGAGAACTCCCAGACCAGTGTCTTGTCGCAAGCTCACAAGCTCCCGTATAGTCTCTACCATTTTTGCACGGACAACGGGGCTGATGCACCAAATGCTGCCAGCTAGCATGAATGCTATAATACAGTCTTCACTTGTTTGGTGTGCTCCTTCTCTGTGTCTATAGGGAGAGCTATATCTATGTACGAGAAGCATATCGACATTGGAATGATCCATCTATCAGCTACTTTGACCAGGGCCTGACCGTGGAAAGCAACGCACCACAGGACTTAACCTACAGGGTATTCGAGATGCCGGCAGACATTCAGTACAACTCATCACAGCTTCACTATGATACGTACTTCTATGTTGTGTTCCGATGGGAAACGAACCCGGAATGCACCGCTGACGTCGTTTTCTATTCGAACAGTTTTACAAGGACCACTGACTACACTGATGTGTACAGTAACAATCCTGGCCAATCAGCCACACTTGCTGCCGCACTAAATGGAGATCTATCAAACAACGTCGTTACACTGTCGCACAGTGAAGTGCAGATTCATTTCATCTCAATGGGTACTCCCCCGACTGATATCGGTTTTTCGGGATCCTTTGAAAGTAAGTCATTGCTGCTGATGTTTTCTGCCATTGCTGCTGCTGCTGATGATGATGATGATGATGTTTTCTGCCGTTGCTGCTGCTCAGCGTACTGATCGACATGACTTCTGGTGTTGTATTAGCTGAACCCAGCCTGTCTGTGATTCACAGCATGGATAATACCAAACATCATATATAGAGCAAACATACATTAATAAGTATAACCTCAGCAAAGGTGGTGTCGTGTTCAAATGGGCCGGGCAAACACCGACTGTAAACGCCTTGTTGAGTGGTGCAGGTTACTAAGGTTACTAAGTACGTGGGCCGGTCTGCTCATTGTGTGCACCGCAGGTGTTTGTAGTTTGCGTCGGAGGAGGAAGCGAGCAGCCGGCCAGAAGAAGCGTGCCATGCGCCGCCACAAGCTCCGCAAAGTATACCAGCACAGTGGAAGACTGTCAAAGAATGAAACACACATCGATCGAGTAAGTGATTGGCAGTCCTGCCATCGGATAGCAGAGTCTATCCGAACCACTTCTCCTGGCAGTGTTGCGGGAACTGTTGCACAATCAGATTCACCAGTATCTTGCTTATATATGTGTTAGTGTTGGACAAACTATGGCCCGGATAACATGTACTGCACCATGTTCCGGGATCAGTGTTAGCCGCACCGGGGTCTAAGCCGCACCCCCTTTTCGGGCCCAAAACTCATAATTATCTCTTTTAGCATTCGGAGTACGAGCCGCACGTCCGATTTTGAATTTTTGGCCATCCAAACTTGATCGGCACTAGTACATACAAGACGTTTACCAATGGTTATTAAAAAAACAGCTGAGAAGCACGACTGAAGTTCCAGCAAAAAGTTCTTTGTTTGTCCCTGACTCTGAGCTGACAATACAGAAGCATCGTACAACTGCAATGATGGATTTCTGTGCATGAAAAGTATATAAAACGTAGTCCAATGACATCGTACATGCATGTTATGCATGGGACGCCATATCACCGGTTGATTCATGGCCAGCATTCGGAGTCTAAGCCACAGGGGCGATTTTGAGTACTTTTAGGTGTTGCAAAGTGCGGCTCACACCCCGGAATATACGGTAAACCTTTGGGCCTTTCTTTTCCATTTTAATCCTTGGCTCTCCATGCGAGTCTAATATACAGTACCTGTTGTTGTTGGTACTTCTGAACTTGTAAATATCAGGCTTCTGTTCGTGAATGCACAAGGCGATTTCCAACACCTTCAACTGAGGTGAAGGAGAAATATTGGAAGAGGTGTGAGGCGACGGTGGGAGTGGGGGAGGCCGGGAAGGAGTCATGAACTTGGCAGTTGGTGCATTTATACTGGGGCCTTTGGGAACTGCTTCCGGATTTCATCTGAGTAATTGTTCTTGTTGCGTGCGTGTGAATTTCCACTTGTGCAGAGCAAGTACGAGCACATCATGAAGTTCAAAATCGCAATGCTGCTGGGGAAAGTGTCCATGGCCGAGGCGTGTGACAGCAACTGCACCACTCGGCAGCTCATGAGCATGCACAAGTGCTGCGAGCACTGGCAAAAGAATGGTATAACCCCGAACGCATGCCCAGGCCGCAGGCCATCAGCAGCTAGCGACCTGGAACTCTGCTCTCCGCACTACCCTCTTCAACAAAAGAGCCGCCTGCATAGACACGATAACAGCCGGGAGCATCGCAATCAACTCAGAAAGAGGCAGCAGAAGCAAGCAATGGTGATCGAAGCTAAGCCACAGAAATGAGCCAAGAGACTTCGCTTGCAGCGAGAGCGGGCATGATGCGGAGGCCACCCCAAACAACACAACTCATCTCTCCAATCTAGATGCTCCAGTCATGTCCAACCATGCGGTGGCGGCTTTCCAGCAGCCAGTGCCTTCGGATATGGCGTGCAATTGACCTGCAGATTCACTAGCCGCTGACGGGCAGTCATCTGTATGCACCCTGACTTCTATTTAAGCACACTTTATAGACCGTGTTTCTGTCCGAGCGATAGCAACGTTCACCAAGTAGGGGTACATAACTTAGGTAACACAGACAGATGTGTCGCTAGCTACGCCATGTAAGCTAGGCACATTCGATTATCATTGTGTTCAATTATTCTAAGCATACACGCGCGCACGCACACACACACACACACACACACACACACACATACAGACAAACAGATATAGCAGCAAGTAGCACTGAAACCGTACACTTCTCTGGCTGGCAACATGAAGCAATCGCTAGCTATGAGCACAGCCACACGTTAGCTGCCATGTGCACAATCCGAATTCTCTGTTTAACGTTTAACTTAAGGTACTCTCTGCCACCCTTGAACGAGAAAGTTTCATGGCACAGTTCATGTTATTTGATGAGGAGACAATGTTGAGCACTAGCTGAAGTGCATGACTGCTCGGGCGTAGTTTACCTTCGCTTTCTTTCATTCTGTCCCAGTCAACCTATCACATTAAATATGCGGAGATTGGCGGTGCTTTCATTAAGTAAGAGTATCTATTGGTATACATGACATACTTCTAAATACTTGTAAGTATCTGAATAGGTTAGACAGTGTAGACACGCATTATGTGCTACTCATCCATTTAAAATGCTTGCTTGCTTGGAAGAATGACGTGCATATGCACAACTAAGCTACGGAGTGTTTGGCAGCTTTGGTGGGCCAGTGTGACAGTCGTGAGATCTTCTCAAGCCGATTGTCTTCCAGGAATGGTTCCTGTGATATTGTTGGTGCAATTGGCATGACGCAGCCGGATCCTCGAACTATGTTAAAAGCAGGGGTTTGCACTTGAACTGAGCTGCCGGTGTTAAAGTCGTAACTGGCGCATTCGCAGCCACTCCAATCCAGATAGACGCGAACGATCGGTATGTCAGTGGATTTTTTAAACCGAGTGTGTCAGCCGGCTCGCACTTTTGGAATACTAGTACCCACCGGTTGTCTCGTTCCCCATCCAGGCGTGTTGCAAACGAGAATCTCAGTGGTGCAAGAGCAAGTTTGCCAGTTGAGCGGACGACGCACAGCATGCCAACACCCAAGTATAGTGTTAAGTGACCAATGGAACGTACAACTGTCCTGTATACAACGCCAGGCTCGCCCCCCAGGTGTGTGCATGTCACAGTTGAATTCCATCAAAACCTGTATTCTAAACGTAACTGCAACAACTAATTGCTCAAGGACAACTCCGCATCGGTCACTAACTTCACCAGAGCAACCTACCGCTATACCCCGTCCTATCCTACAGAAGTGGGAGATACACACTTCACAAGTCAGTTAGGGAGCATCTCATAAGTTCGCATTTATTTTGCAAACGTAACGCATTTCGAATAGACTTTACCCCCCTACCTCCCCCCTCTATTCGAAAGTCTTATCGCACATTTTCTGTGTTTATCTACTGTACACGTCCATGCCCCATACTATGGTATGCTTATGTACATGATTGTACAGTCATGTACATGTACATGGATATGAATGTTTTGCTAGAGCGGTCGTGAATGGCATACAGTAGTACTGCATTTACTGAGTACAAGTACAATCAATGACAGGTACACGCACATAAACATAGTTCCTCCACAACATAACAACTGTACTGCTGTAAACCCTGGCCAGGTACATGGTTTGATCAGGCTGGTGTGACATTTGACACCTCTGAGTAGCCTGCATGCATGCAGTGCAAGGGTTAGCTGATCTGCAAACACAGGTAGATCTCAACCTAAACACACTCATTTGCTGCAGGGATCTAGCAAGGTAGTAGATTGTACAGTTCCAGAAAATGTGCGAACAGTCATCTTTCTATTCGAAAAGGGCGCTACCCCCTACCCCCGTTTCGAAATGCGTTACGTTTAGAAACAAAATGCGAACTTATGAGATGCTCCCTTAGAGGACAGTAGTGCACATCAAGAATCTCAGCCAGCCAACACCGTTGTCATGGTAACTAGAAAACATAGTCAGAGGTGTCATAGCTCGGCATAAAATAAAGTACTGAGAGTCTGATACTGAGTATGGTCGATGACCTGGCACCGTCCTGCTCCAACAAATATCCAATGTGCAAACCAACTCGGAAATATCAGACAAATGCGGAAGGAGATGACTTTGTGAACGAACTGCATCAAATTGTCCTTTCTTCTCTCTGTATTTATTATTGGCTCAGTGTCCGAGATCAATTCAATGTGGCTTCCCGTGCCATTGTCCTGATCACGTTGAAAGCCAGGAGCCCTCAGGCGTACGCCCCTCGGGTTAACTTGCCAGGCACAAACACGCCTCCCAGCACCACGCACGAACCAATAACATGACATTGTACTGATATGCAGAGTTCCACACTCTTGGGGCCCCAGGGCCTTGATCGACTGCAAGGCTCCGCCAAAAATGGTCACTTTGCATGAGGTACATGTAGATGATGTGTGCAGCACAGCGTGTCAGGTAGGTAGGGGTTTCCAGATTATCTTTTTGAATACCGTATTTCCGCAAATAGTAGGCCGGTCTACTATTTTTTTCAAACTCGTCCTAACCCGGCCTTATAATTGAGGACGGTCTTGTATTGGAGGACGGTCTTTTACTCTTTCAACCCAGTTTGACCCCCCGGTCTTCTATTTTTCGCCACACAGTTTTACCCCCGTTCTTCCATTTTCTTCTACACAGTTTGAGCACGGTTTTCTATTTTTCTCATCCTCATTTAGTAGGCCCGGTCTTCTAATCGGAGACGGTCTTGTATTTTTCAATTGCTCCCTGCCCCGGCCTTGTATTCGAGGAAGGCGTTGTATACGAGGACGGTCTTTTATTTCCGGAAATACGGTAATGGAGTGTTTTTTGGATCTTTGGAATTTTTCGAATTTTGCTGTTTTCCGTGATTTTTCGCAAATTCGACAATTTTCCGGAACATTTTGCCAAATTCTACCTTTTTTATACCTTTTTTCGAGGTGTGTTGAAAATCTGAGGGACCAAAGGCACCGATCACTAGGCTCGGGCGGATTATGCTCGCGAAATCATGGAATTATGCTTTCATGGATTCTCGCATTATGCTCGCGAAATCCTCATATTATGCTTTGGCACGCAGGGATACATACTCACTTTGTTGTACTTATGGAGCCTCAAAGTTCGGAAACTTGATTGTGCCTTTTCGTACTTGCAAGTGGCCATTAGTACAACAAAATACATGAATATCCCCATACCAAGATGACCATGCATGCTAGAGATCAACATGGAAAGAGAAAACATGACTCCTTCTATTCATTAGTTGATTTCTTTTGTAAAAAGATTTTTTATTGCTAAATTAGTTTGAGTTACCTTTGAAAATTATCATGTTCAACTGCCTTCGTAATCGTCATACTCGTCCAACCGATGTCACGCTCACCCTGCGAAAAATCAGCTCATCTCTCCCGTAGCTCCACCTCTCCCAAGTTCCACCATGACCGAACATCACCTATACCTCATTTTTTTTTAATTATTAGAACAATAACCATAGCTTGCACAGTCGATGGTCTCGATCCAGCGCGCTTCTCTGCACACCTTTTCGGACTAGTTGCGAAGTAGTTTGTGAAAATGAAGAAAGTTGCGATTTCTTGCAAAAACAACGGAAAGTTGCGACAAAAGTGGCCAGCATCTTTGGAAAAGGGCTACTCTAAACCCTTTACCATGCGGACCACAAGCACTGATCAGTTGCATTGTACACAATTGTGTAGCTTACATACTGGAATTGTGGTACAACCATGTAGTTATGCTCCTACCTCCGAAAGGATGCCTCATTATGCTCCAAATTTTCAACCTCCAAATTATGCCAATAATTATGCCGGCATAGTCCGCCGGTGCCTACCGATCACGTGCTGCGATGGGCCTGAAAATTTTCGACGTCAGTGCACGTGGCGTCTGATCTGAGCTCAGCGCTCTCATGCATATGTTACGTCATCGTTGCCATGGCAACGGGTAGATCATTTTCAGGTTTTGAGTGATTTTTGAATATTTTTTTCCTATAGCATCATTTTTTGGATTTGAATCTTGATGCTCGAGAACAATATCTTGTATCTCAATAATACGCAATTTCTTGCGAATAATCTGGAAACCCTTACAGGTAGGACATACAAGTCATGTAGATGTGCCATCGCTCAGTCTCATTCCGGAAAAAGAAGTGCATGACAGATACTAGGTACACTGTACTAGTAGTACATGTACTTCAATGTATACATGCGAACATCCTGTGGTTCATTTTCGAGGGGAATTATTATTTTCATAGCTGGCATGCTTCTTAAAGGGGAAGTTAAGGCAAAAATCAAAATTTCACCAGTTGTAGTCTTTGGGGTGCTGAGTCGAATGGTCGTGGTCCGAGGAAGCTGAGACGCTCCCTTCCTACTTGAATCCCAATCGAACTCGCGCACTTCCACCGAAACTGGGTGACTGCGCCCTACGAGATGGGGATTTGTATGCAAAATGTCACTAAAAGCGCCATTTCGTTCTTATAAAAGCACGGATGACCGCGATTGGCCCATATGTTGTAGTCTTTTGGACGCTGAGTCGACTGGTTTTGGTCCGAAAAGGCTGCGATGCAGCGTTCCGCCTTTATTCCCAATCGAACATGGTTGAACAAGCGGTCACGTGCTCCTGCGTACGCCAGTCACCTGGTCACCGTGCCTGCAGGGTACAACTTACTAGCCTGTTTGACCTTTTTTGGGTGCAGTCCTGTCACTCGAGTTGAACTCGAGTTGAACCTTGGTGTGAAAGTTGTCACCTGCTGGCGTGGTGACCAGGTGATTTGGGCACCCAGGAGCACGTGACCGCTTGCTCAACCATGTTCGATTGGGAATAAAGGAGGAACGCTGCATCGCAGCCTTTTCGGACCAAAACCAGTCGACTCAGCGTCCAAAAGAGTACAACATATGGGCCAATCGCGGTCATCCGTGCTTTTATAAGAACGAAATGGCGCTTTTAGTGACATTTTGCATACAAATCCCCATCTCGTAGGGCGCAGTCACCCAGTTTCGGTGGAAGTCCGCGAGTTCGATTGGGATTCAAGTAGGAAGGGAGCGTCTCAGCTTCCTCGGACCAAGACCATTCGACTCAGCACCCCGAAGACTACAACTGGTGAAATTTTAATTTTTGCCTTAACTTCCCCTTTAAAGGGGAAGTTAAGGCTAAAATCAAAATTTCACCAGTTGTAGTCTTCGGGGTGCTGAGTCGAATGGTCGTGGTCCGAGGAAGCTGAGACGCTCCCTTCCTACTTGAATCCCAATCGAACTCGCGCACTTCCACCGAAACTGGGTGACTGCGCCCTACTTGTAGATGGGGATTTGTATGCAAAAATGTCACTAAAAGCGACAACTTACTAGCCTGTTTGACCTTTTTTGGGTGCATCCTGTCACTCGAGTTGAACTCAAGTGGAACCTTGGTGTGAAAGTTGTCGCCTGCTGGCGTGGTGACCAGGTGATTTGGGCACCCAGGAGCACATGACTGCTTGTTCAACAATGTTCGATTGGGAATAAAGGCGGAACGCTGCATCGCAGCCTTTTCGGACCAAAACCAGTCGACTCAGCGTCCAAAAGACTACAACATACGGGCCAATCGCGGTCATCCGTGCTTTTATAAGAACGAAATGGCGCTTTTAGTGACATTTTGCATACAAATCCCCATCTAGTAGGGCGCAGTCACCCAGTTTCGGTGGAAGTGGGCGAGTTCGACTGAGATTAAAGTATGAAGGGAGCGCCTCAGCTTTCTCGGACCAAGACCATTCGACTCAGCACCCCGAAGACTATAACTGGTGAAATTTTGATTTTAGCCTTAACTTCCCCTTTAGATACCATTAATTTTTATCATCCTGACTCGCTGAAAAAAGGTTCTATTTTTCCTAGCGGGTTGTAATTGGCCTTAGCCAGCGGTTGTGCTACTCCAATGCAAGGACGGTGCTGGTATTCCCATCCGTTGAACCCACTGGCCCGCTCTAGAAGCTGATCACGGCGACCTGCCTTATTTTAGCTGTGCTTTAGAAAGGTCGCATGATTTCTGTAAATACATGACTTGTGCTGGTCCACGGTTGAGACGGTCGCTACAAGAACGGGTATCATCCCAGAAATCCACTGCCACTGACCTTCATGTACATTGTAGATCTGCATTGTAGACTAAGATAATACAGTCATGACTCTTCATCTTGTCGAGCTGGACCAGCCCGCCGCCGGGCCAAGGGCGTTGATTCTATTCCGATTGAAAAGGCTGAGTTATTCACGGCTGACGGGCTCAGCCGCTGTCTCCGACCCTGTGCCATCATCACCTTCAAATGCCGCTCAGCGGTGGCGGTGGCCACTGAGCTCGGCGATCCATTTCACCCTCGGACATGAACTGAGTCAGTGAGTGAGAGTGAGGCCTGAGGGCCACTGCACCAGCAACTACGAGTCCTACACTGTCATGTAAACAAGGACGTGTTATATACATAACTTCAATAAAGTACAACAAAAATAGGTGTTTGCAAGATAAAAAGAGTGCGAGATCGCCTAAAAAATCTGTGCATGCTAGCTGCTACATGCAGGCGCTAGGCGATAGTACATACTTGTACTGAGTCTGTCTTTGTTGTTGTGGTGACATCGCTCCTTTTCGCCAAGCGACAAGGGAAAGTCCCTGTTGGAGACACAATAATGTACGGTACTTATCCACTGATTTGAAAAAGCGTCAGCACGCGATGGTGCAGTTTCGTGCTACCCAGTCCCTGGAACGATCCGCTTGCCACAACGACATGTCCATCTTGTGTGCAAAAACTAAAAATGGATTGATACAAGTCATGTAAAATAATACAGATTTGGAGAGATCCCCAGCTTTACCTCAACTCTCTGAATGAAATTGTTTTGCAATCGGGCAGTTTAGTGCTGGGAGCACCTCGCGCTGGTGAATCTTAGTCCGTATGACCATGGCCTATTTGCAATAAGTACTACTAGTAGGAAGTATTTTCTGAGATCGATTTCATAACCGTTTTGGATCGGTGTGCGAAAGTTCGTGAACACTATCGACTGGAGGAAACTCATCGCCTCGCTTTGATCCTATTTCAAATTTACGTAAGTCGTTTGCAGGTTTGGTCCACCGTAGTTCAACTGTTGTGTCAATAGTGCATGCGATCTACTGTGGGGATTCGTTTAAAAAACCCTGATGTCATCATCATACATATCATACATGTCATGTAATTACATTAAAACTCCCTAAAGACGGGCAGGTTGGGACCGAGCACTGCCCGTTACTAGGAATTGCCCGTAACTACAATTATTATAGGAACATACATACATTACTTCATGCAAGTACACATTTTTATGCCAATCAATAGCTTTTGGGGCCATTTTGCCAATTTTGTGAGTCTAGATGGGTCAGAAAGGTGCCCTGTAGACGGATGTGCCTGGATTAGGCTATTCAGGGCAGGTTTACTGTCTGTATATGTACCAAAATTAGGGGTGTCAACGAGTAGTAGGGTACCCGTGCTACCCGTAATTTGATCGGGTAGTAGGGTAGCAATTTGCTCCTGAGAACCCGATCGGGTAGTTGGAGTACGGTGTTTTTGCAACAGTGCATGTGACCAGCACGGCTACGTGCTTACTGTACACTTTCTATGTAGCGCAAGTGCACACTCACGCTACAAACTGTGTCGAAAAATACCCGATAGGGTACCCGTGCTACCCGGATAAAAATACCCGAACCCGTTACCCGGCCAAATCCCTACCTGTTGCAGCCCTAACCAAAATTATGATGTTTCTCTGTAGACTGACGTCTGCAATGAATCACATTGCCCGAAAGTTAGTGCGGGTGTGATGACTAAATGCGAAAGTATGTACTTACTTATTTACAGACTTTTACCATAGTAGCAGAATGGCTCAGACCATGCAGTGTTTGACAGCTACTCTGGATTATATGAAAGGTGTGGTGTGGAATATACCAACTGCAGGCAAACTGTGCGATACAGCTGTAGTGAAAGTTATGTTTTCATCTGTGTCCAGTCCACCGGCACTGCCTTGCTGATTGGTCTCAGTCAGAGATTGTGCGAGGAGAATGGCCATGCCGTCCATGTACTCTGTGCCCCCCCCCCCCCCAGCCCCATGTGCTGCTGCCGCCACTGCTGTTGCTGTTGTTGCTGCTGCTACTGCCACCGCTGCTGCTGTTGTTGCTGCTGCTACTGCCACCGCTGCTGTTGTTGCTGCTGCTACTGCCACCGCTGCTGTTGTTGCTGTTGTTGCTGCTGCTACTGCTGCTGCTGTTGCTGTTGTTGCTGCTGCTACTGCCACCGCTGCTGCTGTTGTTGCTGCTGCTACTGCCACCGCTGCTGCTGTTGTTGCTGCTGCTACTGCCGCCGCTGCTGCTGCTGCTGTTGTCACTGTCTTCACGCGCACACTGTACAGTAAAATGTACAACTGCACACTGGAAACACTGCATTGATAGGCAGCGTTGACTGTTTTGATTACAAACTAATGTGTCTGTGTGTTATTGATGATTTCATCTATGCTGTTCCTTTTGTATATCTTTGTTGATTGTGTTCAGTTTAACTGCCGTCATCGACAACAGCCAGCACTGTCAGTTGATAGCTTTCAAGTAGTGGCGTGAAAGATGGTGCGTGTTTCTACCAGAACTGGTGGGCTGCAGTCGCTGTTGACCGTAGTGGTGATGGCAGTGGTACTAGTAGCTAGTCACACTGCCACTCTGTGCAGTGGTCAGCACACGTACGCCGTCACGTTCCCCTGCACCGTGCACCCGGGCCAGGCAACGGTGATGAACGTCGCCCTGTTCGCCGGGAGCAGTGCTGTCAGCGTGCGTGCCGAGCTGCAAGCGGTCGGCGGCAATTCGCTGGCAGCCGCGAACGTGGTCATTGCTGCACGCTCTCATGCCCAGGTGTCACTGCCTACGCCTAGTAGTGTTAAGGTTGGCTCGTCAGTTGTGCTCCTTGTGACGGGTACCGGTGGCCTGATGTTCACCAACAAGACCACCGTCATGGTCGCCAGTAGCTTCTCTATCTTCGTACAGACCGATAAGGGTGCGTATCGTCCTGGCCAGACCGTGCGTATGCGTGTAGTCACTGTGCAGCCTAATCTAAAACCATACAGCGGATCGTTCAATGTGCACATTGCTGATAACAGTAAGAATCGCCTGGCCCAATGGCTGAATGTACAGCCTGTGAATGGGATATGGAGTGAAGACTTCCCCATCTCTGAATATCCACCACTGGGTAACTACACCATAGAGGTGAACGCATCCACAGCTCAGACAAGCACCCAGTTTGAAGTGCGTGAATACGTCCTGCCGAAGTTCACCGTCTCTGTATCGACAGTGCCCTACGTTGCCAATGATGAGAGCTCGGACATTGTTACCTTCATCAGCGCTCAGTACACGTACGGTAAAGCTGTCGAGGGAACTGCCAAGGTGGAGCTGTTCCTCAACAATGTCTACCAGCGTTGCAGTGGAAGGAGCAATCCGAGAATCAGCCGTCAAGTGACACTCACCGCTGGCAAGAACGCTTCAGTCACGCTGACCAGGGCGCAGTTCAACAGTCTCTTCTGCTCGTCTAATAGCTTTCAAGGCTACTTCCAAGGTCACCAGCAGCTAGTGGTCAATGCCAGTGTCACAGATCTTGTCAGCGGCGAGACACGCCACTCCAGCAGCAGCGCAGGACTCTTCTACTACGCCAAGCAGCTGGCGTTCGACAGTGCAGTGACAGCGAATACCTTCAAACCTGGCAACAAGTACCTGATACGCCTACTGTACAGCACGCCGGACAAGAAGCCTATCAGCGGTGCCAGCATTTCTATTACCGTCAATAGCAACGGCGCGGAGCAAAAAGCCACACTGACAACAAGGAACGGTGTCATCAACCACATTATCACTGCTCCCAGGAGCTCATCGTACATGAGTATCCGAGCTTACCCGACCATGGGCGACATGAACAACTACTACCGCTCCGTGTATCTAAGTCCCTCCGTGGCTCTTTCACACACTGGCTCCTTTCTACAGCTTTCTGCGACCAAAGCCAACTATGCTGCAGGAGAGACGGCAAGCTTCACTGCCACGGCCATTGTTAACTCGACATCGACTGTCTTCAGTCAGGTAGTGTACACCGTGCACTCACGAGCTACTCTGGTGCACCACGGCGTGGTACTGCCGACCGCCGGCTCATTGACTGCGTCGTTCAGTTTCGTCGTCACGCCAGCAATGGGTCCTTATGCCAAGGTGCTTGCCTACTACGTGGCTAGTGGCGAGCTGGTGGTTGACTCGTTGTCGGTGAGTGTGAGTGGCGTGTTTGAGAACAATGTTCAAGTGTCCTTTGGCCGGGCAGAAGCTCGCCCCAATGACAACGTCACACTGACTGTGTCTGCAGAGGCTGGTTCAACTGTTGCAGTGTCCATTGTTGATCAGAGTGCACTTCTTGTCCGGCAAGCAAACACCATAACAGCGAGTGGTGTCAGTGAGGAGCTTGCTCGGTACGACAGGAGTGGTCGACCTATCTCGTACGACGGGCCTGTTTGGGCGCTCATCGAACCCGCCATCGTCAATCGCCGTCGTCGACGCGATGTATTACCAGGCCCATGGTACTACTATGGCACTACGGCCGGCTCTATCCTGCGCAGCGCTGGTATATGCATTATCTCCGATCTCAATGTGCCAGACAATCCTTATGTGCCATTTTTCCTCGCTGATTCCCCTGATAGTGGTGGTATTAACCCCGAGGTGGCTTCCTTTGATAAATCTGGTGGGGGGTCTTCAACGCCCACAGTGGGCGAATCACTTGCCGTACCAGACCACACCCGTGACTTCTTCCCCGAGACCTGGCTGTGGGCCACTGCGAATGCATCGGCCAGCGGCACAGCAGAGTTTGAGACAGTCGTTCCCGACTCTATCACATCGTGGGTAGCGAGTGCCTTTGCTGTGTCGCCGAGCAAGGGCATGGGTGTAGCACCGTCAACCGTCAAACTGCGCGCTTTCCAGGAGTTCTTCATCTCGCTCAACCTACCGTACTCTGTGATTCAAGGCGAGGAGCTTGTCCTCCAGGTCAATGTGTTCAACTACCTGGACACCAGCCAAGAAACACTGGTCACATTAGACTCCACGCCCAGCCTGAAGGTAACCGGTGCCAACGCTGGACAAGCAGCAAGCAAGACTATTACAGTCCTGGCTGGGAAAGCACAGTCAGCCTTGTTTATTGTCAAACCGACCATATCTGGTCGTCTTCCAATCACCGTCACGGCCCGTGCTGGTTTAGCTGCCGACCGTGTCATTCGTCAGCTGCTCGTTGAGCCGGAAGGTGTTACAAAGTCCTACTCGCATGGTGTATTCATTGACCTGACCAACACTGGCTCAATGACAGAGAAACTGCTCCTATCACTTCCTACCGAGGGCTTAGTTCCTGGCTCAGCGCGGGCGGTCGTTTCAGTCGTTGGCGACATCATGGGGCCAGCACTTTCCAATCTGGACAAGCTCTTAACCATGCCGTATGGCTGCGGCGAGCAGAACATGGTAGCGTTTGCGCCCGACGTCTTCATCACACGCTACCTCACCGCCAGCAGAATGACCACGGGCAGCATACTTTCCAAGGCCAAGCGCTTCATGATGTCCGGCTATCAGCGTGAGCTGCGCTATTGGCGCAATGACTACTCATTCAGTGCTTTCGGGCAGCGAGACAGCGTCGGCAGTCTATGGCTTACTGCATTCGTCGTCAAGTCTTTCTCACAAGCGTCGCCGTATATCTACGTGGACCCCAATGTCATATCCAAGTCCCTGCAATTCATCCTGGCGCAGCAAACCAGCTCTGGTTCTTTCCGCCAGGTGGGTATGGTGCACAGCTCGCATCTGAAAGGTGGTCTGCAGGGGGACGTTGCACGCGCCGCCTACGTTCTCACCGCCTTGGTCGAAGCTCGCACTGTTCAGAACCGGCCGTCGATTGCTCTCACCAGCGCAGTTGCTAAGGTGCAGTCCTACATTGAAGGCCAGTTGAGCCTCGTCACAGATAACTATACACTGGCGCTGAGTACGTATGCTCTGAAATTGTCCGACAGCAGCCTGGCATCGGAAGCTATCACTTTACTACTTGCACGTGCTGACCGCACTGGAGGCACACTCAGTTGGCGCGACAGCCGCAAGCAGATGGTCAGTTCTCGCTGGCGCTCTCCCTACTACCGCGCTCCAGCAGCGGATGTGGAACTGACGGCCTACGGTCTACTGGCGCTGGTGCTGCACAAGCGCATCGCCGATGCCTCTGCGGTTGCACGCTGGCTTTCGTCCCAGCGCAACTCATACGGCGGATTCGATTCTACACAGGATACTGTTGTTGGTTTGCAAGCACTGGCTGATTTCGCCATGCTGGTCTCTGCCACACCACCAACCATGAACATCAATATAGCCTCGGAGGGTGGTGCATCGGCATTCTCACAGTCGTTCAGTGTGAACAGTGTGAATTCATTGGTACTGCAGCAGACGGAAGACTTCCCAGTGCCGTCCACTCTTGCCCTCAGTGCTACCGGGTCCGGCACGGTCATTCTCTCTATTGAGGTGTTCTACAACCAGTATACCGATGACGTCAATGCCTACACTATGGATACGGACTGCTCGCTGTGGAAGCAAGGCGAGAGACTCGGCGCTACTTGCAAGTACTGCACACGTGCTGCTGCCACCACCTACGCAGACACGGGTATGTCACTGCTAGAGATTTCCTTGCCGTCCGGTTTCAGTGCTGACATGGATACGGTCAACCAAGCTCTTTCCAGAGAACCCATGGCTGGGCGCGTGGAAACTCCCGACCGCCGAGTTGTCTTCTACTTGGATGAGATCAGCTCTCGTGATACGTGCGTCTCCTTCGATATCGTCCAGAACTTGATTGTTGGTCGGCTTCAGGCCAGCGCCGTGCGTACTATCAACTACTACAACCCGTCGGTAAGCAATGCCAGGCTGTACAATGTGAGTGCAGAGGTGATCCCGCTGTGCTGCCAGTGCCCGACGTGTGATAGCTGCTCCAGCACCAGCACTACCAACTGTCCACAGTTCAGTACACGGCCTAGCGGCAGTAGCGCTGCTGCTCTGCCTGCTGTCACGACAACAACCACTGCTCTGGCCATGCTTTGCTGCCTAGCCATGACCGTGCTCTTCTGATAAGCTCTGCTGTGATTGATACATGGTTGACTGATACATGAACAGTACACGTTGATGCACACGTCGGTGCTACCCCTGCTGCAACAGAACTGAATGATCACTTGTTCCTCGCTCTTCTTGGTTAGACATAATTATACTTCTTCCCTTGACAAAAAGCAGTGCTTGTCAGCAACGGTTTAAAACTATGCGTCTGTTTTGTTTGTACGTCTGCCACTCTCTCCATTCTGATTTTACTTTCCCTTAGCTGTACCCTTTAAATAGACTTTTTAAAACATTCCCTTTACTCTTTAGCTATTTTTGGAAATCTCACACCTTTGCACATACGCCGGTTGTATTGTAGTGAATGGTGTAGACTTGACTCTCTCAGCCACATGTTAATATAGCTACTCGTCCAATGTACTCAGTAGTTCTTAGATGTATTGTGTCTCTGTTCAGCCATTGTACATGTACTGCATGAATTGCATAGAAATTAGAAAAGACGTATCATGCTTCACCGAATCTTTGCTTTGCCATCACAGTTTCGCTAGCTCGGCTCCTTTTACCACAATTGAAAGACTAGAGTGGGCTGCAGTTATACAATTTTACATGTGAGTCCGTGAAGGGTATCCCGTACGTGCATCATGTATTCCTGCAAGCATGGCTGTGTGCATGACTGCTGCATGATACTGTACTGCATTGCAACACGCTGTCGTTTTTAGTTACCTAGCTTGAAAAAAGGCCAATCGGGTCCTTGATTCGAGTTTGGTAGTTGCAGAAAATGACAGTACAAAAAGAAATTTTAAAGAAAAAGACAGTGATGTTGGCCGCCAAGAGATGTGAGGGGGTCTCACACACTAATGGGGCTAGCACTACGTAGATCCGGGAAAAGACTAGTACATTGTACACGACTGCATGCTGGTAGGTAGACAGAAGACCCAAGCGAGAGACCGGTTTTAACGTGAATAATCACGGACAGTGGCATACCTGTAAGGCACTGGTCACACGACAGCATAGTCGGGTACATGCATGTTGTCACATCTCCGTATAAGTTAACGCTAATGGTCTATCTGCTGGCCTCTCTCTAGCCTAAGGGCGAAGAAACAAAAACACGAAAACCACCCTGACCGCACTACGGGGAGAGGGGTGGGAATAAAAAAAGAAAAGAAAAAGAAGATAAACTTGTAAATACGGCGGGGCCAGCCGCTAAGACTACGGAACACCGGGACGAGCAAGAACATGAAGAAGTGTGAGTGTACAAATTAAAGAGTACAGGTTCTGGCAGAGAATAGCTGGAAGGATGCAGTCAATACTGTACACCGGCACGAATCAAGTACGGAAGCTGAACAACTTTGTGCATTAATAAGTGAATCATGGGGGAAGTCCCTAGTTAGAAAACAAGCTATTTAACCTAGTACGACAACAAGCAAAGAAAACAGCTGAGAAATAAGCAGGCAGCATGTGTTTCATGAAGTTACTGCCCGACAACAGCAAACCAGCCAGACAATAGTTATTAATAATATACTGATATCAAATAGATTGATTGCTCTGTTGCGCCGGCAGTGGCACGTGCTTGCAAGCAACGCGTGCACACAGCCAGCCAGGTTACATGGTAACGTTTTTAAACTGCAAGTGCTTAGCACAAGTCTCCTTCGGCAAACTCATCATCATCGAATAGTTTCTCCTCACCAGCTTCTTCTTCTTTGGTAGTCTCATCCACAGGAGGAACGTCAACTGCGCTGGAAGAAACAGGTTCGTCACTTGTGGTCGCAGTGTCCTCCCTCTGCTGGGCACCACTGTTGCTTCCAAATAGATCAGAGCGATCTCGAGATGGATCGCTTCCACCCTTACCGCTGTCGGCTGGATCGCTGAACAAGGCTGCGCGTTCGTCGGCAGGTGGCATCCTCGCTGCCGCTGGGCTAGCCTTCGGAGGCGGATGATCGGCCGGCCTACTACTCTCTCTGCTCGTAGACGAGGCCGCGGTGCTGCGGGTGTTGCTGCTTGACGATGCTGGCACAGCAGGCGGTGGCGCCTCGCCAAACAGAGCTGCGCGATCCTCGGCTGCACGGGCCGGCGTAGCCTTGGAGGACACGGCCGCACGCACTGCCTCGTCAGACCCGGGCTTGCTCGCCCTCGAGTAGGTCTTAAGCTGTGCCCCCTGGGGAGGAGCAAGTGACGGGTCAGGCGGGGCCAGGTCCTGTGGTCCTCGGAGCGCTCGAGCGAGTCTTGCGATCTGTGAAGCACAACGGATTCGCCACACCAATGTCAGAATTGTGCTTTTGAGAGGTTTGAAGTATCGATGTGTTTAGGTTTTAGAAGACTCAAATAAGATGTTCAGTCATGGCCTTAGACCATCCCACTATGCCTGCCTGCAATCCCTGCTTGGAGTCATGGCCTTAGACCATCCCAATATGCCTGCATGCAAGCCCTGCTTGGAGTCATGGCCTTAGACCATCCCAATATGCCTGCATGCAAGCCCTGCTTGGAAGCGGAAGGGTGTAACAGGTGTGCAATGTGACAAAAAAATCAGCAATGACAATTCAGTTACCTCTGTGCTAATGAAGGAGAAGTACTGGTCAGATGTTATTCTCTCTATCGCCTCGGTGTCTCCATCATCGTAGGCTTGCAGCAGGTCTTCTGCGAGAGCACCCGCATCAGAATCGCCAAACCCATCAATTCTACAGGGAAAAGACAAGAAACCAGTCACATACTGTACCTACAAAATTGAAGCATTCTGCTAGCAAACGGCAAACAGTAGCATAAACATGAAGTAACACTTAGCTACAGAATATATATATTAAAAAAGTGGCTTTACAACACCATTACCCATACCATCTCACGGATAGTAGCGATACGTGTAAGAGCTCAGAACTGACACGTAAACATGACCATAGACTAATAGAGCATACAGTTCTTACAGCACAGATTTCAGACCAAGGCAACCGTATGGCACAGAGCAGACAACAAAGATGGGAAATGTGTCTACTGCAGTCAGCGAACAGGCGCACATACGAGCCACTACTCACCCACATGCATCTCGGAAGAAGCGTTCACCAGCAACATAGTCATCCCGGCAGAGGTGCACCAGGACTATACTAAGGGCAATCTGCGCACACATGCACACACGCATACAAACACACACAGACCAGAATGAAGTTGAAACTTTCCAAAGAGTGCAAAGACCCTTCAGAGTTACTTATATTACGTAAGCACAATGCACCATCAGACACCCTCCCTCCCCCCCCCCCACACACACGAGTCGACGAACTAAGTTACTTGGTACGCTGGATACATTTTTTAAACCCAACCTAAAAGTAGACGCATGGAGAAAAAGGAGCAGAACATACCTTTGAGAGTTGTGCTATAAAGCTTACTATGTAAGTTTCGAACCACGTGAAACAAAGCGTATACAGTACTAGTAAGTCACAAGCCTGTTGGAAGCACTTTCCTCACTGCCATATTCATCTTACCTTATGCATGATCTGATGATTGGATAGTTTTTCATTCAAAACAAGCTGATGCTCCATGGCCTTGACACAGTCATCAAACCTGAACACACAGAGAAGAGGCACACGGCCGACAAACTAAAACAAAGTATTCCCGCAAAGGGTTTATGAAGGTATTTTAAAAGGTATTCTATATGTAATGTTCAATTGGGCGTGCATGCTCGCACCTCGTAGTATACGAGTTTGTTTCTTTCTGTCATAAACAATAATCAATGGAGATTCACTGGTGAACATCATAACGGCTTCTAAACCTATGACTTTTACGACATCTATTTCATCGGTTGCTTGCTGCATGGAAACTTCCTTTCTCTCTCTGGGACTCCCTAGTAGCTCATTGACATCACGCCAGCCTGCCCACACTACCAGTGGAGACTCTCAACAGGAGCACAGGCAGAGTAGAACACTCACTTTCTATACTTGACCATCAGCTGCACAGCCTTTGCCAAGCTCTCAGTTGCCTGACGGAGCTTCTCTGCATCCTGCATGTGAACACATGCACACACACACACCACCACATCCACACAGTTTAGACAAAGTAAAAGGGTACCGGTGTGTGTGTGTGTGTGTGCATGTTAGACTAAGATGAGTGAACGCATAGCCCTGGGCTCAGTCGGAAATAAAACCACACTCGTGTCCAAAAACCACCCAGACCAAAATTAATAATCTGCTGTTAATAATGGACCCATTGCGCAATGACGTAAAAACACCCTTCACAGCCAAATATGGAATGCATGAGCAATGCTTGTGAGTATGCTGGGATCAGGAGTGCACTGTTCAACCCCCCCCCCCCTCCCCTCCGGTGGCTGTGAAGGGTGTTTATGGTACAAATTACGTCATTGCGCAATGGGTCTATTGTTATTCACAGGCACAACAGTTGAAAACAAGCACCAATAGGCAATAGGCAAGTCTCACCTCACTCAAGTCCGCTGCTGACAAATACATCTCTAAAGCCTTCCCGCCATTGAGGGGTTCAAGAATCCTGGGCGACGTACCAGTACCCATGTTGCAGACAGCACACAGCACATGACACAAGACAAAACACACATACACACACACACACAAGCAAGTTGAAGGGACAGAATGCAGTGCACACATATTTAGCTCACAGCAGCAACGAATGGTAGAGCTACAGTGTTGGCGACTACTGATTAGGCCAATGCCACGGAACGACGTACATGGACACCATAATTTCCACGTGATCATCTAACTGCTACGTCGTACTGTTCAAGGACAAGCAGAGAAAACGCGCGTGGTCAAGATAAAGTGGACTCATAATGACCACTCATCACAGAGACGCATACGTACGGCATGTGGAATGCTGTGACAGGCATGTACACCGCATTATGAAGCATATCGCTGCAGTGAACAGATCCCACAGCACTTACTTGCCAGCGCGATCCAGCATGATGCCGGCAGTGTCCACTGACCCATTCGCCCGGAACAACAGCCTGCAGCAGATTGAAAGATGAACAAAGCGCACGTACATGCATACGTTGAAGTACAGTATGTACGTATGCTGGCTGCTTCCATCGTGCAGCTCGTGCTTAGCTGCCAACCTAGCTGGCACTTGACCAATTCACAATTGTCAACCTGCAAACATGAGGAGCATGCCGAACCATTTCAGTCGGCAAGCCTGAAAGAAAGCACCATTCTTTGCCCAGTACACAGTGTTTCAGGGGCTGATGGTGGTCATGCGTTTGTCAAGTGGATGGGAATTGTGAGCTCTACGCTGGGATCAGCTCAGTAGTGGTCATTATGAGAAAAGAATCCTTCTGTTTCAAAGGAACGAATGTCCGAGCCTTCCATTTATTGCACATCATAATTGTTGAAGTCAGCCACCCAGCCGCATCAGAGACATCACAAATCTTACATGCTTACCCTGCTTGCTCAAAGAGATTTGCGGCCTCTTCACCTTGCTTCAACTCCTATACAAACCAGCAACAAAAATGCAAGACAGGCTGCTGTAAGATACAGAACAAATGTTTTGACCAGAGGCAATAATTACTTGTACACATGTACTTTCCGAGCAGCATTTAATAATTAGGAAATCAATGCGATGGACTGTAAGTGACTTAGAAAAGAATATACGCGGAACCAACTGACCTTAGCCATCATGGCCGCCTGCTCAAAATACCTGCAGAAAAAGAACACAGCGGCAAGCAAACAATGTCATGAATGTGGCATACACACGGGCTACTGACAATTGCTATCAGCCACAGCTTCTTCTAACACTAGTATGAGATCCAGCGCTTAAAAAAAATTGAATAGTCAAGGGTCAGGGCAAACCCTGTCTGCAGTCATTTCATCCTGTTGTTGATGTTGACTCTAAAAATATCATTACTGAAATCCGAAGCCATAACAAAATTACGGTTCGCGTGAGACTCGGTCAAACGGAAACAAATTGTATCCATAGGAACGCCACTACCGCCAAAGATCAAAGCACAGATGCAGCTCCTAAAGCAGTAGGATGAGAGTAGATTAGAACAGCCACAAAGTGGTCAAAGACAGAAATTCCCATTCACTGCATTCATGTCAGGCCACTGCTACAGTGCTACCAGTACAAAGTCTGAAGAGTAGTACAATAAAGGAAGA
The DNA here is from genome assembly GCF_964019385.1 of Sycon ciliatum. Lineage (NCBI taxonomy): Eukaryota > Metazoa > Porifera > Calcarea > Leucosolenida > Sycettidae > Sycon > Sycon ciliatum. Next base: position 45,361,819 of record NC_088643.1, read on the forward strand.
GCGCAAACAACACCACAACGTCCAGCTGGCTCACCTAGCGGGGACAATACGGTACTTACTTGGCGGCATGGAAGTCACTGTAGTTATCAGCAGTGACGACAGCACAGCGTCAATGCAATAGGAGACAATCGATCAGCACACAGAATACAACAGGCAGCAGAAATACAAGAAGGGAAAAAAGAGGCACAGGAATACAAAAATGAATATTGCTAGATCATAGCGAACACGTATTGCATTCCATGAGTTTACACCAACACAAAGGCAGCACACGACGATTATGTACATTAAACCTTGACAATTCTACCCTCGTTTTGTGTAACTTCAGATACGTCCATGTCGATGTGTGGTAAGGAAATTAATTTGCTTGCTAAAAGACGTAGACACCGCCCAAAAGTCCATTTTCTCCTGCATTCTCTAGGTGAATTTCAAAGTTTTAGGAAATTAGAGGCCACATGCCATGTGATAAGAGTCATACTGTAGCTCAGTTGGTTAGAGCATTGCTCGCGAATAGCAAGGTCCCCCTGGTTCGAGTCCCGGTGGTGTGACTGATGATTTTTTCTTTCATATCTCGTTTGCAAGTGTTGAGTTTTGGAGAGAAAAGAGCAGTACGTGGCATGTGGCCTCTAATTTCCTAAAAATTCTCTAGGTGTTCCAAATATTTGCACATTTTCAGTGGCATGGGGAAAATTCTGGGCACATTTCTGTTTCTGCCCTTCTAAGCCGATTGCTTCTGCTGATGGTGTTGTGGACGAACCTTTCCAGGGCCCGCGTCCATCTGAACATCATTTTTGCAATAACGTACACGTCATTGCCCAAAACGACTCAGAGAAGGGTTGCAGTACTGCAACATCCCAGACAATTGATGTTGGTGACTCCCGTCCCATCAATCAAGCTCCGAGACGTTCGGCCCCTACTAAGGCAAATGAAGTACGGAAACACGTACAAGACATGTTGGACAATGATGTGCTAGAACCCAGTACCTCCCCTTGGTCCAGCCCTGTGGTTTTAGTAGCGAAATCTGATGGCTCTACCCGGTTCTGCGTGGACTATTGGAAGTTGAATGCAGTGACACTGAAAGATGCCCATCCTTGCCCAAGGACAGATGACACCCTAGATCATCTTCGGGGCGCCCACTTTGTCAGTACTTTGGATCTCCAGTCAGGTTATTGGCAGGTGCCGATGGCTGAAGATTCAAAAGAGAAGACTGCTTTCAGTATGCCCGGTGGCTTGTTCCAATTCACGCGAATGCCCTTTGGACTCACAAATGCTCCGACCACTTTTCAGCGACTAATGAATGCAACCCTGCGCGGCTTGACCTTTGATGCCTGCCTTATCTATCAAGATGTCATTATTTTTAGAACCTTTGACAAGCATCTTGATCGTCTCCGTAAAGTCTTGTCTTGCCCAGTCAAACTTCTCTACTTAAATCTTGTTCTAGAAACTGTTGAATATAACTCTTCTAATCCCAACTCTAATGGTGTACTTGTCAACTACGACTTTGCTACCCCACAATAGACAACATTGCCCAAACTGGGTGCGAAATACAACCCTGGCCCGGCTAAAGTCGATCTTCACATTGTCGACACAATCGACACGTTCGATATAATACTGCACATCCATCTTTTATTCCTCTAGTACAGGAGAGAGAAGGAACAGCACACTATAGTGCATTTGCCAAATCTGGGCCCATATGTTTTTCACAGTCTCTCTTTATTGCTAGTCAAGATCGTTAAGTCGATGACTTATATACATGTACAATGTGGGTTAGAACAGAACAACAAGGACAATCAATACGATGGCCGTTTTTTGTGTTTTTGTTTAAGCCTAAGATGAAGTGAATGCAGTGAAAAGAGATCAAGATACTTGAAATACGTGCAAAATGAAATTGTTAAGACACAGATATTTGACAGATCGCGTACAATATGCATTGACACAATACGTATGGTACTATTGTGCAACACATGGTTCCGTTGCTGTTCCTCTGCTAGAGATCCCCCACACACGTGCTACGCCGCGTGAATACAGCCTCTCCAAGCAGCTCCATCTTGGGCAATCATGAAGAGTTTGTCAAGATGGTGCATATATATGATGTATGTGTTGTCTGATGATTGCCTTAGCATTTAGCTACGTGCATGAAACGCAGCGTTACAACGTATGTTTCTATAATTGGTGAAACCATTCTTTTTGACCTTTGTGGTTACGCTCCGCCCCTGTGGTGTTGAGCACTGCTGAAACCTGGGTATACCCACTTATATGTAGATTTAGTGTATCAAGAGCCCTGATTTGGCGAATGGACTATAGTAACGTTTCTTTGCGCCCCGTCAGAGATTAACTCTTGCAGTGCACATTCTGGATGCAGATTTACTTCTGGAATTGCCCGAATGAGCGGATTGCGGCAACAGACAACTAGAATTTGTCGTGATTTCCGTACTCAAAATCCACTCGATAAAACCATGGAAAGAGATCACATAATTATACAGATCTTTGTTCGAACATGATTGAGAAACGAGAGATACCAGGTTCAAGTTCTGCTTGGAAGCGGAAGGATTTTTCCCAACCGTGCTGCGACCCCAGTTAATTGGGAACTCGTGGCCTGGCATGAGTAAAACATGGATGTGGCAAATGGGATTTAGGCCTTTGGCCTATGGTTGGTGGATCTGATCTATCCTCCCCCACCGTTTAGGAGCCGCATCTGACGCCTGATAATGGGGTGGTGGCGTCCCACGGAAGCGGAAAGGTGGTTCTTGATCAGGGAGTTGGACGACTCCTTGTTCTTGACCTGCCCGGTACGCGAACCCGTCGATTTTTTTGTTTTTGTTCGAATCACCCGTACATACAGTCAACTTCCCGAATAACGACTGCGGATATAACGACAATTCGCGAATAACGACAGACTTTTCATGCCCAGAGCAAAGTCCATTCTAACTGTGCAGTCAACTTCGCTTATAACGACACTCGGCCCGGCATCAGAAAAGTGTCATTATTCACAAAGTATCGTTATACCCGAAGTCTCATTATAATTATGTATTACAGTTGGATGGGACTTTGCTCTGGGCATGGAAATTCTGTCGTTATTCGCGAATTGTCGCTATATCCGCAGTCGTTATTAGCCAAGTTGACTGTATACATATAATGGGACTTCGCGAATAAGGACACTTTTCTGATCCCCGGCCGAGTGTCGTTATACGCAACGTTGACTGTATGCAGTAGGCGCGAGTGGTGCCAAGAGAAATTAAAGAATGTAAGTTTGGAGCCTGCACAGTCAAATATCGACGGTATGCCGTCGATGGACTAAAACGTTCGTAACTCACTCAAAATTTGACGGATTTCCACGATCGAAATATCTGGGGAGAAGCCGAAGAGCTCAGCTTTCTAATGCAACAATCGCCGAAGAGCTACGATGTCGCGTTGCAGAGATATCGCGCTCGACATTTCAGTCACGGCAAAAGTCGAACTTTTTCTCAGTGGCTGGCCTTGAGTGAGGGATTTCCCCTTGGATGACATGCTGATTCACCCAGGCACGCTTCCTGCACGTGGTCAGCATAAAACTAAACTCAGCGCAAACAAATTGAGCGTTCGGCGATGAATTCATGAATGAGAGTGAAATGGTTGGCGTCGAGGACATTTGCTCGTATATCCAGCTCTGTGGACTGTTCGAGGCGCTGTGGCGTTGGGTATGTGACTGTTGTGGGGTTGAATTTGAGCTCTAGTTACTCCGCTCGCGAAGAGCTTTCCAGGAAGCCCAAGATTATGGAAATCCAAAAACGAACACCAAAGTTATGCCCAAAATAAGGTAAAGAATATATCGCAATTGCAGTTGCATACAATTATCAGGATTATTTGGGTCTCCAAAGAGTTAAGCGGGATTCACAGAAGCTTTTTTGCGATGCGACACGCGATCTGCGATGGATGCGTGCGATGCGAACTCGCGAAATACCATTCACAGAAGAAGTCAGCGATGCGACAAAGTCTTGCTGATTTGGGTACGTCACCATGATATTCGCGCGGTTTGATACAACTTGTACAAACTTATAGGCAACTCTTGAACCTTTGTACAACTTTGCTGTAGAAAAGGTCAAAATCGTACGCCAAATCGCTTGTCGCATCGCATCGCAAAAGTTGAGCCAACCTCAACTTCTGCGATGGCCTGCGATGGCCCAGTTGCGGCAGTTGCGTGGGGTGCGACATGGCTGCGATTTGGGGGTTTCCCGGTTTCGCGTCTGTCGCATCGCAAAAAAGCTTCTGTGAATCCCGCTTTAAGCGAAGGCTATATACCTGCTTTATGCAGGTTGCTGCCAACGCGAACAAGCAAAATAATAATAATAATAATAATAAAAGTAGAAAGGAAAAGGACATATGGAAACGAGTTAAGAGTAACTCTCCACCACTGTAACTAGATACTATATACAGTCAGAAAGTCAGAAAGTCTGTCAGTTTTGTGCCTAGTTGGTGCACTTTCTGACTGTATATAGTATCTTGTTACAGTGGTGGAGAGTTACTCTTAACTCGTTTCCATATGTCCTTTTCCTTTCTACTTTTATTATTGGCTCAATACCCGAGTTTTAAATAATAATAAGTAAATTCTGGATTGAGAATTGGAAATTCCGCCTTCACTTCGGAGTTGGTGGAGTTGGATTCCGTGGATTCTAACAACAAAATCCACGCAGTCGAATGGCATATGCATCGTAGGGGATTCTAGAATGGACAGAATTGCGTGGAATTGAACGTTCCCGACGTGCAACGGGCATCGTTTTCAGTCATCACAAGCCTCACTGCAATACCTATTGTTACTCCCAAAATCTAAAAATGATCGAAGCTTACGGGCGTGATACAGTGGAGATTGGATATAACGATACTCCTTCGGGAGAGAACAACATGTCACTATATTCGATCTGTCACTATAAAACCCGATCTTCCAATTTAATAAGCAATACTGGTATGCATATCAAAATGCCAGGAATTGATTGCAGATGCGCAATGTGCATAACTCATGTGGATTTCAGATGTGCATGTACATGTATGTGTCATTACGGCATGTATATGTACATCGTACTTCGGCTCTGCAGTACAGTGCACCGTGTCACGCTTGACCTGGAGATCCTCGCATGTGACACAGACATGTTCCATGCATGCCAGTCCACCTGATACATGTAGCGGAATTGTGGCCTATGTATGGGGAAAGTCGTTATACTCGACGCATTTTCAGGTCGTTGGGCACCAAAAATGTGTCACTGCTTGTAAATCCGATCTGTCGTTATTTTCGCGGTCGTTATACCCGATCAAAATGTACGCAAAGGACTTGCTAAACGACTTGGGCAACAGAATTGTGTCGCTTAACTCAATTTGTCACTATAATTATGCAAGGTCGTTATATCCGATCTCCACTGTATGTGTATTATTTGGTTGAAAGAAATTTCACAATTGAAAACATGTACTAGTACCTAACCTCTATGTCCCTTTGTGGCTGTTAGTATAGTATCCACCAAGGACTGCGCACTTAGCATTATTTATCTCCCATTTTATAATTGAGAATTTCTTCTAATTATAGGTAGCATAGGTATAAAGAAAGAAATACGTCGTCCTACCTGCCACAACTTTCCAAGGCCTTGGCTGCCTTCACAAACGCAAGCTTCGCGTCCTCGTGTGCTCTAGCCACCTTGAAGCAGTTGGCTATGAAAGACAACCATTTATTTGAAACAAGCTTTTCAAATCCAGATCAATTTGGAGAGTGGATTGACAGCATAACAAACCTGCATCTTTGAAAGCTTGAGCTGCTCCCTCGTGGTCGGGTTTCCATTTGAAGAACCCCGTTTGGAGACTGCAAACACAGTATAGCAAAGTTTGAGAATGCTGCCTCTTGCTTATGGAGCCCTACTTTTTGCTCACCATTTGTCTCCAGCCGCCAAATGCTTACGGCCTTCCTGCACTTTCGCTTCATTCCTCGACGCCATTCTGACGCTCACTCACTGAGCAGTACTCGATCACTGAGCTGAGGTTGAGGTGTAGATAGACTGTAGTGTACTAGTGAACTGGTGAAAGGCGTGATCTGCACACTGCACTGATGAGTAGATTTACTGACGTAGATCGATGATCGATGAACTGGCATAGCATGGTGATGTGAAGCTTGAAGATGAAGGTCAGAACCAGGGAGTAGTAGATCTATGCACTACGTAGATCTACTCCCTGGTCAGAACGACAGAAGGACGCGACTTTTACTACTCCCTGCAGCTGCACTGGTACATGGTGTAGGCTACGGTATCCCGGTATGGTTTGAAAAATAATGTACTGTACAACGCGTAGGTCTACACACGTCACGTCATTTTACTACAACGCGTAGGTCTACACACGTCACGTCATTTTTTTTCAGGAATCCGGCCACAGTGCAGTGACAGCCGCACCGCGCCTAGCGCCTGCACATAATCAATTAATCATTGCACAAATACATACGATGACATCAGGGAGTCGTAAAATACCGGTATTTTACGACTCCTTGAATGACATAACAAAGCCCTAAACACGTCACGTCATTTAATAAAGTCATAAAGACATAATCATAATGGCATACATTATTATGATCGATAGTTGATACGTACATACGCATGGCATGCACTGGTGCCAGGCATAATTATTACCATGTGCATAATCAAGAGTACATAACTCTATGTCAGTATGTTCTCTTGATATTGCACTGGTACCGCATATGCATTACCATACGTACCCGGACCCGGGGTACCCGTAGGCCGTACCCGTAGGCTTGCTACACAGTGGCAGGGCTGGCAACTGAAATCCGACCCCCTGAGCGGGGCGCTCATATCGCAAAGAATGTGAACCCACCGATCAGGGGGTCGGATTTCAGTTGCCAGCACTGTACATCCACGAGTTTTTTATTTTATTTTTTTAGTACTCTGCATGTACCATGCATGATGTACATGTACAGCCGTACAGATTTTTGTACGTGATCATGAATCACCAAAGCGGCTACGCATGCGCGTTTGTAATGTAACCTCAAGCTTGCCGTTCGCTGTGCTCGAGCAGCTTCTCTGCGTTTTCTGTAGTTTTTTCCTTGCTCTTTCTTGCAACAATGGGCTCTTCATGAGCTGTTGCGCCCCTTACTTAGCTACCAGGTGGGGAGGATGTCGTCCGGTAGTCGAGCCAGGGTTTATGCTGATGTGAATACACACAAGGCTAGAGAGTATTGGGATTACGAGGCACATACTATCGAATGGGGGTAAGACTCCTGTGCTATAAGCTATGTCCGTAGCGTTCTGTGCCAATATGGACGTGGTGTTCTCGTGTTTACAGCAACCAAGATAGCTACCAGCTTGTCAGGAAGCTTGGTCGAGGCAAATACAGTGAAGTGTTTGAAGCAGTTGATGTAACGAAGAATGAGAAGTGTGTGGTGAAGATCCTCAAGGTACAGGTCGATTTTGGAAATAAATTTTTCTTGCAACCATCGACTCATCGAATGTCGAACTTTGCCATGTCTTTCTTGCGGTATAGCCGGTCAAGAAAAAGAAAATTAAGCGTGAAATCAAGATCTTGGAAAACCTGCGAGGAGGTCCGAATATCATTCAACTCTTGGATGTCGTCAAGGATCCAGTTGTGAGTGACATTTGCTATTTTTTTCGTACTGAAGTTAGGTGAACTACCATTTTTCATGACTACTAGTACATAGATAGTGAGCTGTAATTCAAAGGCATGGCTTTATCATGGAGCTTTAAGCCGGGTTGAAATCACGGTGCCCTATCTTGACCCAGTTTGTGGTGGAATATGTTTCCTTCACATGTAAATCGTTCAGTTTTCCTTGTCGATTATATGGCAGCTACAGGTCAGATTTCTCTTCTAGTTGCACTAATGGGGAGTAAGGCAATGTTCAATGTATGATAATGAATACACTGTATGCTCTGCTGAGCTTGAATATGGCACATCCAAGTTGATTTGAATTTCTCCTATAGAACGACAGCTGTGCATCATGTGCGAAACAGTTGCACACATAATTTTACCACTGTTGTCGGCGTTGCTGTTTCTAAGTTGCGAGTTGTTCTATGACTGAGGGGCCATCCGTAGTTTGATTCTGCATTGGTGCTGATTGCATAGGTGTAGCCGTCGTGCAAGCATCGTACATGAGTAGTGCGCAATGCACCATAGCTGTACCCTCTATCTTACCCCACAATATCTGCATTCGCTCACGGAAATTGTGGTATAACGTAGAGGAATATCAACTAGCCCGGTTCTTACCGCTCGCTGTTTGCCGTTTTCGTGGATCAGTGAGCTAATGGGCATGGGCACAATACTGCGAAAACTGTGCATGCATCATGGCTTGTTTTTCGGATACTGCACTTTGTGGGGAACTGTTTATCTGTTTTACGCTAGTCATATTCATTGTTTGAATGGTGTCCTTTTTCCATCTCAGTCCCGGACACCGGCTCTGATCTTTGAGCATGTGAACAACACCGACTTTAAGGTGAGTGCTGCTGTTGGCCGGCATCGCCTGCATGACTATGATTCAGTGTCGTGTGCATCGATTTCTTATTAATCGGACTACTGATGTGCTAGTGTACTTCTCCAGTGAATGAAAGGTTGCAGCTAGCTGGTCATCAGTTTGAGGGAATGAAAAGGGATCAGGGTAAATCGCATAGCAGTGTTTCCTGATCCGTTTCATGGTGTAGCAGTGTATGCTAAGAATGCACACAGCTCACAAAGTACAATCTCAAAGTATTGGAAACGTTGTTCATAAGGCGAGAGCAAGGAATAGAGAGGGCTAGATAATGGGCCTGGGTAGCTATGGCAAATATGGGCGTGCAGGGACAAAGGGTGTCATACGGGAACACTGGAAGCTACGGGGTGCAGGCCTGCAAGGGAAAGAATGTGAGAAGAATTGGACGGGAGATAGGACTTAAGTAAGTGCATCAATTTTGAAGTCTGAAAGCAGTCCTTCATTGTCGAAGGATCTTGAAATTAGTGTGTGTACTTGACACAAATAATCGTACAGTAGTACCACACATTTTTTTATGTGCATCATGCTGGTGTGGCTTCGCTTTATTTCATGTTGTATGTTTACTCTTGTTTTTCTGTTGACAGCAACTTTACCAGACGCTGTCTGACTATGACATCCGGTATTATATCTTCGAGCTCCTGAAGGTAAATGCTTGCATGAGGCTGGATGGTACATGTCTTGCTGTGACCAAATGGGAAAGGGGCTATCAGTAGTGTGCTGTAAAACTCTGGCCATGTACCTTGAATCTATGCATCTCAAGATCTCAGTAGAGGAGATGTTTTTCCACTTTGTGTTTGACTTCATTTTCACACTACTAGTACATTACAAGCCATTTGAACAAAATGATTCACAAGCAGTCCAGTTTTGTGCATGTGTCTATAATTATGTGACTCTAGTTTGGGGTTCCTAAAAAACTTAGTCTGTGCTGTCATTTATTGTCTGGATGGCTTGGGTGTTCGGTTAATCCCTCTCCTGCCATTATGCTGGTTGGATGATTTCTGCTCTCTGTTGTGGTTTTGATTGAATTGCGAAGGCATTGGACTATTGTCATAGCATGGGAATAATGCACCGGGATGTCAAACCGCACAATGTCATGATCGATCACGAACAAAGAAAAGTAAGTGTAATTTGTGTATATCGTTGGGGGGGGGGGGGAATTGGCAGTGGTATTGTATTAGGGTGCGTTCCTTTTTGAAGATACCCATATTTGTCTGCACGCCTGATGTAGGTCTACACTGGAAAACGTACATCCTTTTATGGATGCAGGTGAAGACCAGAAGTCCTTCCTATTCTGACTTTTGCTCGAATGGTAACTGGTGTCAGAACTTACCTGCGTTTTTGATGCCAAATGCGACACGTTTGTGCTTTGGTGCCTTTATTTTTCACCTGTGTATCTTTCATTCTCAATCCTGTTTGGATTGACCCTACTGTAAGACATGTTATTATAACGAGTCGCAAATTTAACGATTGTCCAAAATTCATAGGTTAACGAGAAGATATGTTAACGATCTTGCAGTATTCTGCCATATCCACACACAGCATATATGAAGCAGTACGGCCTCAACGGATCTTATTATAACGGAGAAATGTCATCCGTTAAAACGTTAGATTTGCTTCCTCGTTATATATACATGTCTTACAGTATGTTGCACACGGAAGGTGCCCTATCCATGGAGCTTTCAAGAGTTTTACTTTTAGGGGATATACCGGGAAATTTCTGAAGGAAAAATTAATTGTCACCACTACCACTTGAACCAGGAGCGTACATGTACTTCCGCCCAGGCAAAATTTTCGTTTATCTCCTTCAGCCCACTGACAGGTGTCTGACAGCTATTTTTACATCTTGTGCACTTCACCATCACACACATCTTCTGGTTCAGGCGCACCAGTTCCAAACAAGTCGGCAAAGAGTAAAGAAACACCTAGAGTAGAGCGCGTTGAAGGCGAGTGAACTGATAAAAATAAACCCACAAAGGCAGTCAGTGGTCAAGGTGGGTGCTGCTGAGTACCACTGGAGTACAGAGCTGGTGTCATGTTGCGAAAAGCCAGCGTGTTTGATTGCATCCGGCACAAGATGTGTGTACGGTAAAAACGCATGTGAACTTGAAGCTGAGAAAGCCACTCAGCGACGCTCGCCCGCATACTGCAAAAATGAACCAGAACCACTGGGCAAAACACGGCAGAAAGAAAGGCTTCGATGACAGGGTTGTCACTCACCCAGCTCATTCGCCTGATGTCAACGTGAACGATTGTGCAAAGCTACGCTGAGCTTGTTGCCAAAGAAAATGCGAAAGACTTGGTGGAAGTAGTGAGGTGAAGCTAAAGCAACTGCCCTGGCGCCGGGCGGCAATCGGATGGAAAACGTCTTGTGCTGAATGTTTTGCTCATTCAAAGGCGTCCTGGGGAGAAGCAGTGGCAAAACTTATAGTGACCACTGGCACACTGGTAGCAGAGCTGCTCACAACGAACCAGCTTCAGCTGGTAAGAAACACGACCGATCGTACTCATGAAGGAGGTGAAGCACGCGGAAAAGTGTCTATACGAAATATTTGCGCTTCTGGAAAGTGCGAAGTACTAGCTGACAACAAGTGTTGCATCGGCTGATGACAAAGGACGACTTCTACATTTTTCGGCTTGGGATAGCGAAACATTTGCTTGGGTGGAGGAAGTATGTAACACCAAAAGAACTTGAACCATGTGCACATTGCTTTATTTCGGACTAGTTGCCAAGCCGGTGAATCCCAGGATGTTTTTTACAAAGGAAGCGCTCTTGATAATCTTGAGATAACTTTTTACAAGTCTCGTTTGAAATCATGCGTTCGTGTTTGTTTGTACAGCTCCGTCTTATTGACTGGGGTCTGGCAGAGTTCTATCATCCCAACCAGGAGTACAACGTTCGAGTTGCTTCTCGGTACTTCAAAGGACCTGAATTGTTGGTGGACTTCCAGGTGAGGATATGTTTTGCTTCACCAGACTTGTGCACCCAGCAGATTTGTGGTACCTACGACCACTAATGGGCTGTCCACGGTTGTGTTTTTTTCTATTTATTTATTTATGGGTTGGTGGATCAAGGTCAATTTTTGGAATAATAGTATAACTAGCTGAAACCTCTATCTGTACTGAGTTTCAAGTCAAATTATTTTCGTTCAAGGGGTGGGTCGTAGAGGGTCAAAACTGAACATCTTTCCTTTTCAGTTGGTGAGCCAAGGAAACGGTGGGGCACAAGTTATGCGTTAGAGTCCACCAGCTAAACCAGGTTTTCAACAGTCAGACATGCACAAGTTAGCACCAGACTGACAAGGAGTGCTGAGACACTCCACGGCAAGGAATTATGGAATGTCTCAGTACTTCTTGTCAGTCTGGTGCTACCTTGTGCACGTCTGACTGTTCAAAACCTGGTTTAGTTGGTGGACTCTAACGCATAACTTGCGCCTCGCCGTTTTCCTTGTTTCCATTTAATCTTTCCTTTTCTTGAAAGTTATCCATATTCCTGAATGGCCCCGAAAACGATGACCTGAAGCCGCTTGGATATGTTGATTATGTCAGCGTCAATAGCAAGCGAGCCCTTTCGGCGAACCCGGGATGAAATTGCGTGCACCGCATCCATAATGTTTTTTTTCCTTCATCTGTCTCTGATTCCCTTTGCAAAACCTCGACCATGCGCATTCCATTGTCCTGCTTTGCATGTAAGAGCATGCAAGCGGCCTCTACCTGGTGTTCGCCGTTATTTAATTTTGTTCTGCTATGCTAAATGCCTGCGCAATTCTGTCTGCTGTTTGCTTCCAGGAGTATGATTATTCACTGGACATGTGGAGTCTGGGTTGCATGTTCGCCAGCATGGTAGGTTCTATGTCTGTTGTGTCTGGGTTGCCAATATGCATGGCATTGGACGTTTCGTTGGATGTATCTTTGTCCGGCTATTTTTTCCCATTTTCTAGTTTTCCACTTTAATATCTGTACGTGTATGATTTGTGTTTAGATCTTCAAGAAGGAACCCTTCTTCCATGGCCATGACAACTATGATCAGGTATGTGCATGTGGGCTGTATGATTTTGTGTTGCGAATTGGTTGTCTAGTTTGGACGACGCCCTCTCTTTTTTCTACCCATTTCCCACTATTACAGTTGACTCCTGATATTGTGAACACCAATGTGGAGGAAAATTGTCATAGCCGACGCCAAGAGTACATAACCCCCAAGAGTGTGCAACTGCCTGCACAACCTCTATGCAGTGCTGCGACGGCAGAACTTCACATCACGTGACATGGTTCAAAAGGTTACATTGGAAAACAGTGCAAAGTGATCACAAGAGAGTTGTGCCCAAAGCTGGGGTTCGTACAACCCTGTATCAATCATGCACAGAGTGCAAATAATGTGTACGGGTTCATCACGTGATGTGAAGTTCTGCCGTCGCAGACCCCATAGCTGGAGTTGCACACTCTTGGGGGTTATGTATTCTTGGTTGTACAAACCCCAGCTTTGGGTACAACTCTCTTGTGATCACTTTGCACTGTTTGCCAGTGTAACATTTTGAACCATGTCACGTGATGTGAAGTTCTGCCGTCGCAGCACTGCATAGAGGTTGTGCAGGCAGTTGCACACTCTTGGGGTTATGTACTCTTGCCGACGCTCTTTATAACAGATATTCGCTTGGCTCACATTACATTCTCCTCAAAAGGACCATTGCGAAGTTTGATTATCTTGTTAATTGAAACACTTCTTGGTTCCTTTGTTCATGTCCACAGCTCGTGAGGATTGCGAAGGTGCTTGGGACAGAGGAACTTTATGCGTACCTTGACAAGTACAACATGGAACTAGACATCAGATTTAGTGAAATCCTTGGAAAGTAAGAGTTACAGCGGTTTTAATGTATCTGCTACCTTTTTTTTTTACGATACTAAGGGGCATGTTTGAGTACTTGCATACGTCATATGTGTGACTTCATAATCTTGTTAGTACTCAATCTGCAGACAGAACTGTTTCGTCCTTTGTGGACTCGTCAGCGCAGCACAGAGGAAATGAGGCCGAACCTGATAGCAATGGAAACAAAAATTAATCTTGTTAGTATCTGTAAACTGCTTTGTCTTTGTTTTATCTTTGTTGTTCAGGCACTCGCGGAAACGCTGGGAAAGATTTGTTCATGCTGAAAACACGAGTCTTGTAACGCCTGAGGCATTAGACTTCTTGGACAAGCTTTTGCGTTACGATCACCAGGTTAGCAGTTGTGATATAGCTAATGCCTTGTTACAGAGATTGGCAGTCATACTGATGGCAATTGATTGGACGGGGAGGGGCATTATAATCATGTACGGTTATCCAACAGTGGACTGGTGCTAATGCATTGTATATTTACTGTCCTACTTCAAGTAACTGTTGACAGTGACTGACCTTCGTGAATGTTGCCTTTATGGAACGTCAATTGTCATGCAACCGCATCGTGCGTCCTGCTTTAAATACTGTACTTTAATTTGTCCACTTATATGCACGTGCATCGGACGAGTCTTAGTCTGTGACCATTTGGTCAGATCAACTGGATCTGCGATAATCGATTGGTCGAAATCCAGGTCCTTCGGATTTGGACACTAGCAACCAAACCCTGCCCCCAGGGGTAGGGTTGACTGGATCCGAATGTGACCTTTGTGCGTATATGGCGGGTAAAATCATTTTGTACTCATTGCCGTACGGCTAGTCGACTCTTGTATGACTTTTGCCTTTTTGTCAGCGCCATTTTTTTTATTTCGTCACCATGGCAACAGCCAAGGTCCAAAAAGGGATCGGTTGATTCTGAAGGATCTGGCGGACCTGAGATCCGGATCCAACCAAGCGACCATAGCCGTAATCAGGAGACGCAGTGCACAATAATTGTCCCTATCGGAATTATTGTGCTTTAATGATATCATCAAGCTATGATTCTTTTCTTTGTTGTTGCTTGATTTGGCAGGAGCGTCTCACTGCGAAAGAGGCTATGCAACACCCGTACTTCCGTATGTATATTGCAAATGTGTGTGTCTGTGTATGTGGTTTTATGGTACAGGCACTTTGTATTGACATTTTGATGCTCTACTTTTGTATTGGCAGATGTGTAGTCTTTCCAGTTCATCTCCATCTTGGCCAGGCGAACATTATGCCATTTTTTTCTCGTGTTTTGTGCATGGCAGATCCTGTTGTGAAAGAGGCTGCGAGACAAGCAGCATCGTCAGTGGCCGCTGTAGCTGCTGTATCGCCACCGGCAACCTTTGCCGGCACATCTGGCCATGGTGGGAACAGCGTCAACAGTTAATATTTGCTCGTCCGTCTGCTGTGCTCCTCACTCTTCTGTGTGGTCACGTACTTAATCGGTCTTCCTCTTTCCGTCGTGACGTTGCCGTGTCACTGGCACCGATGTACAGCACCCACAAATTAATTGGCAGCTTTTGCTGCTGCCGCTACTACGCCCCGAATGAGACCAATGTTGTACTTTGTACATTTCTTTTCTCGGGCTTTGACTTGGTGGATCTGGTTGTGAAATTAACGAACAAAGTGTGATCAGACTACCTAGATCTATTTGCGAACTCCAAGGCACATCTCACGCTATTTTTATAATTGCGCTTTGTAGTGTGATTATGTGTGCCATTGACATTTTACTTGTTGCGTGGAGTAGTTTCTTGGACTTTCAGTTGTACCGTGCCATGTTTAGCCAGTCAGCTGTCTGTAACTCCACCCATCCCTGCAAGTTCATAGATTTTTTAAACATCTCCAACTATTTTTTCCTTCCGTGTACAGTTGCAGTTGCGTTCTTTGTTCTGTCCTACGTAGTCCATTATTATTTCTGTTGTTGCTGGCTGTCATAACATTTTCTCCTGGCATGTTGCATTTCACTCGTTGATCTTAGGGAAGAGTTTGCTGCATCGTGTTAGTCCATGTCTGACGTTTCCTGCTCTCTGTGTTGACGTCATTTACACAAGACTGGCGCTTCATCATCTTGACCAATATGACTACTGTTGCTAGTATGACAACAGCAAAAGGAAACAAAAGCCACCGTGTGTGTGTGTTTGCGTGTGCATGCTTCAGGCGGATGCACTCTACATGTACGTGGTTATAAGCGGCATGCAGAGCGAGAAACTTTCGTTGCGTGCGAATTTTGATCTTTCAGTTTCATGTACTGGTTCACAATGAGTGAAAACGTTCGTGCAGTTCATGTACTAGTATCTGGACCATAATTATTACAATGCCGGGCTATCTCAACACGTCATAAAGACTCCATAAACAAACAAAAAAACTGTTTACTGGTACTTTTGATCTTGATGTCATGCACAAAAACACACTGTAAATAGTGATATGAAAAGCATGGATATCTGCCGCCCAGGAATAGCAAAAAGAAGCAACAGCCAACTTGGGAGATTATAGTATAATAATTCTAGTCGAAGGCGCAGGCCGAATGCTCCATTTGGAACTATCAATGTGGTGGAGCGTAGGGGCAAACGGTACATGTGTTTGTAAAAGCAAGTGTGCTTTTCTGATCAAAGAGAACCTTGCATGCATGCTGAGGATGTCATGCATAAACACCAGGGAGTCGTCAAATACCATTTTGACGACTCCCTAGGCCCTGATAAACACACATGATTATTATGGTCAAAATACACATTTTTGCTCCACTGCGCTGGCACGTGACATGAGCCGTAGACATAACTGCCCATATATGGGCCATGTGCAGGGACTCCATATCCAGGGAGCCCTACAGTAGGCTACACATACCGGTATGTCACGGTTGGGCTCCCAAGCCAGCTCCAGCTCCCCCACTTGCAGCCTCATATTAATTGCCTCCCTGCTTTGCACTACAAAATAATGTACAAATAAGTGCTATGTACTTTGCACTGGTATGTAAAGCCTTTAGCTGAGTCCAGGCTAGGGCCCAGTACATTTTGTTATTTTTACTACAAATGTTAATTCAATACAAAACATTATTATGATTGTATGGACTCGAGGCGTAGAATCTACTCCCTACTTGTAGGCCCTGCAGGGAATAACCATGAATGGCATGATGATGATCACAACGCGGATAGGAGCTATTAAACTTTTTAAAGGAGGACACACTGAAAAAGTGAAAGCAGCACTCCAGCTCCCTGCCCTGGTTATCTATCAACAAGAGTACAGTAGGTATCGGTTATAGCGTGGGTGTTTGAAAAACGACATTTGATTCTTATTGCCGATATTTCTTACACACGATAAATCACGTGTGACATATCATATGCACGTGTGACATAATACATTGTTTGGCATGTGGACATGTACAATCATGTAGGTCTACACAATCATGATACACACGGATCAGACTCGCTAGGCGACTGCGGAGCAGCAGATAGGAGAGAAGTCGGAAGAAAGAGTCCGACTGGACAGAAAAAGTGATTCTCCAATGCTCAGTTGGACGTAAATCTCTTTTTGTGTTGAATATGATTGTATTGAGCATGCACAGAGCACAGATGTTATTACTACAGGCGATACATTTTGCACTAATCTGGCATATTTTGCTACACAAAATCCATTCTTAGGGCCGATATATTCTACTATGCGATAATACTGCTTGTAAGAATAAATATACACATAAATTAGGTGTTATGATTATGAAAAAATGAGTGTTCATTCTTGTACGCAGTATATTCTTGTATACGACCACACTATAACCGATACGCACTGTACATAACCCCATGTACTTTTCTTGATCTTGCGGTATGGTCAAGAGAAGTGTGTATGTGTACAGGTATGTTGTCTTCACTTCACTGAGCTGGTGCCAGATCAAACTCACGATAACTTTTTTGCGACACATGCTCTTGCTTGATCCTTTTAGCATAATAACAGCATAATTCTGCCATTTTTCAGCAATGCGAAAAGCATACTCTTGATGTAATGATAAACGTAAACTGATGAACTGAAAATGTGATTGACGTACAACATAATCGACATGGCCGTACAACTCGAGCAGCATGATCAGTCTCCGTGATTTTTGCATTCTCAGTCATTTCCAGTTTTATTTGATTGGTGCATGGCCGGACGGCTTTGTCTTGCCAGGCCAGTATTGTCTCGTTCCTGTCGTCGACTGTGTTGGCTGTCATTCAGCTCTGCCAGTGGACAACTCTTGTGAACTGTCAACAACCACAATAACAAGGCGCGTAATGGTCGGCCCATGGAGTTGGCCGCTGTTCTTGGATGCGGCCGCCACTTGAGTAGTGTTGTTGCACATCCGGCTGGGTCGCAGAATTTGTTGGATCTGTGCTCTGCGTGCAATTTATGGCCCACTCAGGACAAAGGACTGATTTGTGAGGTCGATATCTAAGGCCCTGGTTCTTTGGCAGTTGTCCATGGCCAACGCGTATGGACCAAACGCCGGCAGAGCTGCAGAACGTCGTCGTCCTTCCGAAAGGCTTAGGGGTGGTATTCAAGTTGTGAAATGGGAAAGTGTTACTGACGATGGGGCACCCATTCAGCCCAGTAACCTACTCGCCGACGAAGAAGGTTTCTATCTGTACTATGAAGAGTCATGTGAACTAATCGAGGTGCACAAGATTGCCGATGTTCGTATTGGCGTCTTGCCCAGTGGTAATCCCAAAGACAATGTTCGTGTTGAGGGCAATGTCAAGAGTATGTCCCCCACAGAGCCACACATTCCACTGGAAGAGCGCATCGTGTGTCTCAGCTTAGTCACCAACAGGCAGCGCTTATCCACTGCTGACCTGCAGGACATCTACTTGATTCTGTACTCGAGAGAGGATGCACGAACACTGCAGAAGGATATTTTGCATTTATCATGTGATCCGCTACATGCCAGTCCTAGTGTACTGACGTTGCTGCGGAAGAACTATTCGTACCTCATGCTGTCTCACGCCAACAAGAGTGAGATCTCTGTGCGTGACCTAGCTAGTCTCTTTTGTGAGGGCCAAGACGAGAAGGTGCTGTTCTCACTGGAAGCACTCAAGCTGAAGCCGAAGAATGGAACGTCAGGAGTTAAGAAGGCTGACTTACCATTTGACCAGTTCTATGCGCTGTACTCTCACTTGTGCACTCGTGTAGAGATGGTGGATGTGATGCGCTCTGTAGCCCGTGGTAAAGTGCAGGATATGTGCTTGTCTGGTGACAACTTCTATGACCTGTTGACTGACGAGAAGTTCCACTACGACCCTCGCCGCAACTTCATCCTGTTCCCGAAACAGAGCCGTGCGGAGACGGACGCGCTCATGCGCAAGCATGCCATTGGCAAGCAGAAAAAGCAGAACAAGATGTCCGTGGACAGCCTGACACACTTCTTGCTGAGCGACGATAACCTGGTGGTGGAGAGCACGTGGTACCAGCAGACGGACGACATGAACCAGCCGCTGGGCCACTACTTCATCAACAGCTCGCACAACACCTACCTGTCCGGTCATCAGCTGAAGTCAATCTCGTCGCCGCAGATGTACCGCCTGGCGTTGCTGGCCGGCTGCCGGTGCCTGGAGCTGGACTGCTGGCCCGGGGAGAATGAGAGTGGAGAGCCTGAACCGTACATCACACACGGCATGACCATGTGCACCAAGACGCCGTACAGAGATTGCATTCAAGCCATTGCCGAGACGGCATTCATCGCGTCCGACTACCCGGTCATACTGTCGTTTGAGAACCACTGCACCACGAACATTCTGCAGGAGAAAATGGCTCGCTACTGTCGCGAAATTTTTGGCGACCTGCTGTTGGCTGATCCCCTTTCTGGCTACGCACTGGAGAAAGGCACACAGCTTCCACCGCCGTCATTGCTCAAGCGCAAGATTCTCATTAAGAACAAGAAGCGAACAGCCCCACCACCAGAGGCCAAGAAGCAAGCGTTAGTGGAGACTGAGCAGCAATCGACAGAGGCCGTTGATGACGATGAAGATGGCGAGGCCAAGAAGGAGGATGACGGCAATGCGGATGCCACGACTGACGACCCGGATGCAAGCGTTCAGGATATGAGCACAGGTGCAGCTGTGAAGGACGTGGCAGTTGTCAACATGGAATTGTCAGCTATCGTTAACTATGTCCAACCCGTGCAGTTCAAGTCCTTCTACGAGGGTATGGAGCGAGGCATGAACTTTGAGATGTCCTCTTTCTCTGAAGACCGTGGCCTTGGCTTGGTGCGTGACAACCCCGTTGAGTTCGTCCAGTACAACATCAACCAGATGTGTCGGATCTATCCCCGTGGAAAACGCGTCGAGTCCAGTAATTACCAGCCGCAAGCCTTTTGGAACTGCGGCGCGCAGATGGTAGCTCTCAACTATCAAACCACCGACAGCCCAATGCAGCTCAACATCGGGCGCTTTGCGCTGAACGGTAACTGTGGCTATCTGCTCAAGCCCAAGTGTTTCACGACAGCGTCGATGAGGTTCGACCCGTTCGGCTCTGTCCATAACGGTATCATACCTCACGAGCTCTCGCTGGAGATCATTTCTGGCCAGTACGTGTGCAAGAGAAAATGTGCAGTGTCGGTGGAGGTCGATATCATCGGTGTGCCACCAGACGTGTGCCTGCGCAAGCTGAAAACCAAGCCATGCCGTGATAACAACGTCATCAATCCACGCTGGGAGCACGAAATCATCAAGAAGCGCCGTATCATCGTTCCAGAGATGGCCACCATCCGGCTGGCTACCGTGGACGACCGCGGCATGCTGCTCGGTGTTCGCTTCTTACCTGTGCACCTCATCCAGCCTGGGTATCGACACATTCCGCTGCTGAACCGCCTTGGCAAGCCGGCCGGCCTTGCGTCGCTCTTCGTGCACATACATGTGCACGACTTTGTGTCGGAAGCACATGCCATGTGGGTCGACGCTCTTGTTGATCCTCTCACATTCCTGGACAAGCAGCGGCAGGATGCTCTAAACGACCTCAACGCCACTGACGAGCAGCCCGATGACCCCTCCATCATCATTGATTCTGAATCGAGACCCCGCTCTCCGCCTTCGCTCGGGACAACTGGAACTGGTCCTCCATCACCTGGTTTAACACGGTTTAAGGCAATTGGCCATGCAGCCATGCTTCATGCTGCCGTGAAGTCTAGTAGCAATCGGGGTTCTCAAGGACCGATCACGGACGACACCACTGGTTTGACTTTGCCACGCACCAGGTCCAACCATGACACAGGTCAGTCGGCAGCTGCCGGTCCTGCCCGTCCGCCACTACCCACCGTCCAGGTTGAAATGATCCGCAGTCACCGAGACTATGTCAAGTTCCAGCGTAAGCAGACCAAGGAGTCACAAGATGTAGATAAGAAGCACCGTCAGGAACTGGTCTCCAAGCAAAAGCACAAAGACGACAGCCTGCTTCAGCTCGCCAAGAAGCTGGACCGCAAAACCACCTCTCTGCTGGCAGCCAAGGAGAAGGCTCTGAAGAAAACGAAGACCGATCCGCAGTTTACTTCAGCACACTACGACGATGAGATCGCAAAGCTGCGTAAGGCCAATGAAGCTGAGGTGCAGCAGTACACATCGGCGTTTGCCAACACCCAGGCCGAGTTGCAGCTCAAGCACAAAGCTGAGCAGAACAAAGTGCGAAAGCGTTTTGCTATGGAGGAGGAGCGTGTCATGATCAAGGTCATGAAGCAAATCCAGGCCACGCATCGCACGGAGCGCAAGGCTCTCTACGAGCGTGAGCTAAAGGAGGCGCGGGAAAGCATGGTGTCCAGTGCAGACCCGGCTGCTGCTGCTGGTGGTGAAGGCGGTGATCGTGGCTGGCAAAGGAGAGTAACCGTCGCAGCTGTTGTCTCCCGCATCCAGACCCTCGGCCGTGAGCACGAGGAGGACATGAAAACCCTCGAAGACCAACAAACACAGGAGCTAGAGCAACTCAGTGTTGACCAGAAGCAGGCTTATGATGCGCTGTGCAATGAAGAGGCTGGTCGGCCACGACGCTCGCATGCTGCCTCGATTACTGGCGATGACTATATGCGCTCGAGGTCACTTGACATCCGCCGCAGCTCAACACCAACTGTGGTTTATGAACCTGTCCCCTGTGCTGCCAGTGATGAAGGTCTTGTTGGTGTACTTGAGGGCAATTCTGGCGATGGTGAGAGTGATTCTGCCCAGTTCGGTGACGACAAGGATGTCTTCTCTGGCAAGCGGTCATTTGTATAATAAAAAAAGAAACTCACTGTCGCCACTGTTGTTGCTGTTGCTATCTCTGTTGTTGCTGTTGCTATCTCTGCTGCTGCTGCTGCTGCTGCCACGGTCACTAGACATAGTTTGCCATTAAATTTTTGTAGGTATTTCCTTTGTTTGGAAGCGAATGTGGCAGAACATGGCCGTATTTTCACTAGTCTATTTTGCGATGCTTGTAGTTGTTGTCACGACTGTGTTGACCTGGCGCGTGCTTATTTGCCAGATTTTATATTTATGTTTTGAAATGTTCTAGCTTAGATTTAGCCCTTGAGGCTTGACTGCTGATTGAATGTGATGTTCGCCTTCTTTATTTTTCAGAATTTTTTTACAATCTGCATTCTTGCATGCCCGGGGGCGTTCTTCCAATTTTGACCCACACTCATAATGATTTCGTGCCCAAGATAACTAGTAGCTGGTATTTACTTTAACAATGACCACGGCCGCAGACTGGTTATGCCTGCAGAATTATGATCGTTTTGCTAGCGTTTTTTTTCTTTTTCTTCTGTACATATTCATCCAATGTGAAGGCATGGTTCCGCTTTTTTCCCTTCTTTTTCTTCTGCTGGCGAGCCACCTTGCTTTCCTCTTGAATCTTCAACTTTTCTTAACCACTTCCCTCCACCGATATGCCTTCCTACTTGGATCTTTCTTGGACCCTTTTTTTGATCTCTTGTAGCATTATGCACGTGTATAGACAAACCATGGCATGTCGTCGGACACCTTGGTTTTTATCTTTATGGATTTTTCTACTCAACTGATTGCAGCCCTCTGCCAATTGTGTAGGCTGATGAAAGAATGTATGTCACCAAACCCAGCGCCATCCACACTCCATTGTGCATGTGATGGTTGCGTGCGTGCATGCGTGTGTGTGTGTGTGTGTGTGTGTGATAATGATGGTTGCACCCACACTCCATTGTGTACATGCGATGGCTGTGCGTGTATGTGTGTGTGTGTGTGTGTCAGCGTGTGTGTATACAGTCAACTTTGCGTATAACGACACTCGGCGGGGCATCAGAAAAGTGTCCTTATACCCGAAGTCTCGTGTTATGTATTACAGTTACTGTATAAGCAGAAATATTCGTCTATTTCGTCCAAGGAGCTTTTGGACTAAATTAAATGTAGGACGAATATCGATCTGTCCAGCGTTTCTATACACTCTTATGATCCATGGACGAAATTTTCAACCGGACGAACTCCTTTTCTTTGGAGTTGGACGAAATTATTGACCGACGAAATTTTCTGCCTCTACAGTAGATGGGACTTTGCTCTGGGCATGGAAATTCTGTTTTTATTCACGAATTGTCGTTATATCCGCAGTCGTTATTAGCGAAACTGACTGTACATGGTACATGGTGTGTGTGTGTGTGTGTGTGTGTGTGTGTGTGTGTGTGTGTGTGTGTGTGTGTGTGTGTGTGTGTGTGTGTACATGGTGTGTGTGCATGCGTGCGTGTGTGCATGTGTGTGTGTGTGTGTGTACAGTTTGCTACATCTGCAGCTGGTACATGCGTTTCAAGCATATTGCATACTCAAGCATACCGATATTGCAACCAAGAGTACTACTGTCTGTAGGCAGTCTGTTGTCACTACCCGATAATGTCGCACCTTTCTATGCTAAACCCCCAAGGTCAAAGATTTGTGATCGAGTGTGACTCGATCAAAGTCGTCAAATACTTTTTATAACTCATGCGAGTACACTGTGATTGGGACGTCACAGTGACCTGAACACGGGGGTGCGACCAAGAGTAGATTCCAGTATATACTGTAGGTTTCATGTACAGTACTACTCTTGGTGTGGCTGTGTAGAATCGGGAAATACAGTACTGTATTGTGTAAATGGAGCCCACGGAGCTCTCGCATTGGTGACCCTGCCTCAACTCTCCTTGATGTTTGTAGTGGTGGGTAGGGTTTTATATATCGGGTGTTAGCGGCCGTCCCTTTGGGAACGGACATGATAGTTTACTTTTTTTTTTAGTGGTGGGTACTTTGCAATTTCATTGCCGTGTTATATGTACCATGGTTGTTGACCCGCCCTGTACACGAACCCGGACCCGGCAGTAATGAACGATCCATCACCATGATCACTGATGATGCACTTCTGGACTTGTGCCAGTTAAAGGGGAAGTCCGGTGAAAAATTTAAATTTCAGGGTTGGTAGAGTTTCGGGCGCTGAGTCGAATGGTGTTGGTCCCACGTGTCTCCGACAAAGCGTTCTCGAGATATTTCCGTTTGAAAAACTGAGTTTCGGGGGCTGCGCCATGACGTCATGCGGCCGCGCCACACCCTCTGCAACGTCATAGCGTGCAGCTAGGTCAAAAGGAGTGCGTGAAAGCAATAGTGTCAGTGCTATTTCAAAATGATTTGGCGACTGATATTAGGTGGTGCAAGCGACCCCGAAGACCTGTAACTCCTTGTGAGAGTGAGGATGCAGCCATGGCTGACCTTCATGAGTTCGGTCTGGGGCTGAGAACCTCGGTATTCAGCTGAAGAAATGGCCGCGCGGGCCCGTCAAGAGTGAGCGTTACTGAGTTTCCGACTGATGAAGAAGCAGCAGCTATTGCAGACGAGGCTGATGAATTATCAGATCGCTGGAGAGCAGGGTCGCCAAAATGGAGAAGAGTGATGCGAGTGCTCTAAATGTTGTTCCATACCGATTAGATTCGCTTAGACTCCAGTGGCCTGCCACATGGTGATGTTTTGGTGCGAACTTGGAATATTTCGGACTACTCATTTGGAGAACAGTGCAGGCTCTTTGAACCACGGGCACGACTCTTCGCTCGCAACGCTATGGAATCGGACAGTTCTAGGTCCGGGAGCTGTTCCCTGTTTTGTCACTTGTCACGGTTGTGCACTCATCGCTGTAGCATAAAATAATGAGGCAGGAGCGGAAAACTAAAATTTTCTTTCTCAAAGCACAATCACCGGCACCGGCAAGGAGAAACGCCCGTTCTCTGACTACAGTACATGACTGTACAATACGACTGATACGAGTGTAGTACATGACAAGTCCGTGTGTTGACTAGTTTTCTGAGTCTTGTGTCAGTGAGTTGTGACTCGAGTCTTGTTGTAGATACTACCCCAGCACGGCAGTGCGGGAGTAGTTCCGTCTGTGATGAGTTTGTTGACTGCACCACAGCTAGATAACACACTGCACGCACTGCATGCACGCAGCGTACAGCGCGTAGAGGCTGACGGAAAAAGTCCAACTCGGAAACGGCTAAAATATGGTATAACCTCGAGGTTTACCGAGCTGAAAATCACAGGGTATGTAGTGTTTGTAACACTGAATCGAATGGTCTTGGTCCGAAGAAGCTGCGACAAACAGTTCCCCAATCGAACGCGCTCCGAATACGGCCATTTTGTACACAACTAGATGGTGTGGCTACCTGGCTGCACGCTGTGACGTCATCACCTGGATCTGGGTGATGCGCGCTCAAATTCGCACATGTTCGATTGGGCGTATCTGACGAACCATAAGCCGCAGCCTCCTCGGACAAAGACCATTCGACTCAGCGACTCGAACTCTACGGACTGTGAAATTTGAATTTTTCACCGGACTTCCCCTTTAAGTTGTGGTCTGACTGATGTTATGTGAGTGAAGAATGAAGATGGAACTGTTCTTATCACAGTCATCAATGATCAAGCATAGTATTAGCAGGGAGTAGTACAATACCGGTACTACTCCCTGGTAGTAGCAAGAGGTTGTGGACCGTGGTCATGCCACCGGCCCGGCTCTTGGGAATGCAGTTCCATGGTAACAGAATATGGCGTCTACAAGCCTACTATTTTTTTAAATTTTCTTTGTACGTACATAATTAAGGTTACATTTAATTTTTAAAAGTACAACAAAAAGATTTTTTTGCGATTCGTTGCATCATCATCAGCTCATGACTCATGATCTACAAGCTACAGTCTTCTACTTTTTGTAATTGTACTTCGAAGTAGTAAGGGAGCATCTCATAAGTTCGCATTTATTTTGCAAACGTAACGCATTTCGAATAGACTTTACCCCCCTACCTCCCCCCTCTATTCGAAAGTCTTATCGCACATTTTCTGTGTTTATCTACTGTACACGTCCATGCCCCATACTATGGTATGCTTATGTACATGATTGTACAGTCATGTACATGTACATGGATATGAATGTTTTGCTAGAGCGGTCGTGAATGGCATACAGTAGTACTGCATTTACTGAGTACAAGTACAATCAATGACAGGTACACGCACATAAACATAGTTCCTCCACAACATAACAACTGTACTGCTGTAAACCCTGGCCAGGTACATGGTTTGATCAGGCTGGTGTGACATTTGACACCTCTGAGTAGCCTGCATGCATGCAGTGCAAGGGTTAGCTGATCTGCAAACACAGGTAGATCTCAACCTAAACACACTCATTTGCTGCAGGGATCTAGCAAGGTAGTAGATTGTACAGTTCCAGAAAATGTGCGAACAGTCATCTTTCTATTCGAAAAGGGCGCTACCCCCTACCCCCGTTTCGAAATGCGTTACGTTTAGAAACAAAATGCGAACTTATGAGATGCTCCCTAAGTTCTCATCGTTGTGACTCCCGGGCCCGATAGATGCAAGCAATTATTTAGTTTGAGGCCTTGCATGGTTTAGGAGGCGTTCCATTACATGATTATGCATGATTAGCTGTTGCTGAAAGCGCCCAGGCTTATGCTCACTTCGTGAATGATTGGCATTGAAAAGATGCTGCCACATCCAGTTTTCTCAGTCTTGATACAGTGCTTGGCCGCAGTTTTATGCTATGGCAATGTGCACCCCGTCTTGGCGACGTTCAGCACAAAACAAGCTTATTCCAGCAAGGATGCGCCAACCAGCTCGTTGGAGGTGAATGACGACAACTGTGTTGCAGTGCATCTAGATTTGGTTGCTCGACATGGAACAAGATACCCGACATCATCATCAGACGATTTCGGGGAGCTGGAGGCGAAGCTAGCCTCACTGGAGAATTTCCTGCCTAGCACAGGACCATTAGCATGGGTGCGCTCCTGGACTAATCCTTTCTTGCCCAGTGAATCCGGTCAATTGGCCGTTCGAGGCCAACAGGAGCATTATGACATTGCAAAGCGTTTCTTGAGCCGTCTCCCTACACTAATAGGCAGCCAGTATTACTCACCAGTAAACTTCACCATGATGAGCTCAGGCAAGCCAAGATGCTTACAGAGTGCGAACTCGTTTGCATTCGGACTCTTCGAGGACTCCGGTTCACTGGGGAAATCTCACTATCAGCCAGTGGCCATCAGCTCTCGGGATCTGGAGCATGATCCTCTGATGCGCTTCTATGATATGTGTCCATTGTACAAGAAATTGGTGAAGAAGAACCCAGCTGCATTCGAGGAATACACGCTGTTTATGAGCGGTCCGGAAATGAAGGAGGTGGCTCGGCGCGTTTCAGACCGCCTTGGCCTGCCAGCTAACCGTCAACTTAGCACCAGTACTGTTTTGTCCATGTACAAAGTCTTTGCGTTTGAAGTGGCGGTGCAGAACAATAGTAGGTGGTCAGGTGCATTCACGGGCGAAGACGGAGAGGTTTTGGAGTACACCATGGACCTGAAGAAATTCTACAAGAATGGATACGGCCACGAGATCAACTGGCAGATTGCGTGCCCACTGATGTCTACCGTCTTGGAGACAATGGAAGACACCATCAAAGCTGCTGTGGGACGCCTGGATGATGGCAAGCCACGCCAAGAGCCACGCTCTGTGTTCCGGTAAGGCACTCGGCAATGCATGGGAAGAGTTTTGTAGTGGGTGTAGTCGGAACCATAGCCACTGACGGACAATGATAGGCGGACTCGTAAACAGGCAGCACGTGAACTGAGCATTCATGACCCCAGTGTATTTCACCTCATTGTTGCATAATAGCTGCTGGAAAGTGGCAGCTCTAGTCGGACACCAGGCAGTATATTTCATTGCCCGGCAGCATTGCATTCTTGTTCTTTGCGGAATACGGCGACTTCACTGGTTTGTTTGTTTTGTATCTTCTCCTTTCCTTGTGGCTAGATTCGGACATGCTGAAACCATCATACCACTCCTGTGTTATATGGGTCTATTTCATGACTCAGAACCGCTGCGGGCAGATAACTTCCTTCGCATGAGGAACAGGCTTTTCCGTGGCAGTGACATCGCTCCTTTTGCTGGTAACGTCGGCTTTCTGCTCTACCAGTGTCCACAGGGTGTAGGTGTTGATCCGAAATCCGATGTATTCCCACTGTTCAGCGTCAAGCTGCTCCTGAACGAGCGCGAAGTACCCATCCCGGGCTGCATGTCCTCACCAGATGGCTCCTGTCGTTTTGATCGCCTGCGAAAGCTTTTCCCAATGAAGAGCTGCAATCTGAAATCAATGTGCCGTGTCACTCGCAAGGCATTTGGAGATCTTCATGCAGGACGTGTCGAGAATAGAGAGTCCATACTGAGAAGTCGAGGCGAGGAGCTTGATCGTCCAGGCAACCGGCGTGATAATGAGTGGAAGTCCTTTCGTAAACATGACTACGATGACGACGATGACGATGATGATGACGACGATGATGATGATGACTGGAGAGAGAGCCGGCGCCATCGGAGAGGGCGTGGCAAGGACTTTGAGTATGTGGAGATGAGCCGAAGGGAGCGCAGGTTTGATCTGTGAACATCCTATCTGCATACACGGGACAATTAACTTCTCTGGTGCGGCTGTTGTGTTTTTTATTTGTTTTTATTTGCTTCCTTGTGTGGATGTCTTGAGGATTTTTCTGTGTGGGCTGTGCTGACATTTTCCATCTGTTTCATTTTTTTATCATTTTAGAATCTGGTATCTGGTATATCTAGAGTTAAGATATGCTGAACGCCGTTTGCATGTTTGCTGTTGCCTTCTATCTGCTGAACACATTAACATTATATGATTGGATTTTCTGGCCTGTTGAAGAATGGAAATGCTGCATTGTACCAAGACTACAGGCGTACATAACCATGTGCTCTTGATTTTTACTACATTGCACGAAGCTTATTTTGAACGTGTTATAATGGTTTGTTTGAACGATGATGCTATATTCGCCATTATAGCGACTGATTTTTCAGCGCAAGTAGGTGTGTATGTTGCATCCTGTTATGAAGCACACAAATCTCGTTTTTTTAAAGCGCATGTATCATTGTATCGTGCTACTCCCTGGTCAACTGCAATTGCCTAGTTACATATGCTGGGGCCAGACCATGCATTCGTGCAGGCGTATATGGGCTTTGGTCTAGATGAAAATATGTTCTGGTCATTGTGTATGCGCCTACTCAGTCTCAACAGCTGCGGGCACGTCACGACTTGTATGGGAAAGACCCATAAGTAATTATCCGGGGCTGTCGCTCATCGCTCTGGTCTGTAGTTTGTGTGTTCAGGCATCGGCAACCGCTATGAAGTGTCATGGTTGTGGAGGTGAATTGGTGGTAGTGGGGTCGTCAAGTGCAGAGAGTCTACTTACATTGCAAATTCAAAAACGTGGAACCAAGAGGCAAGAGTACATAAACTCTTAGAACCTATTTACACTGTACATGTATTTGAAAAAGCGTGTTCGACTCACTCGGATTGTGGCCCGCGGCTTCACACACTCACCTCAAATAATTTAATTTTTGGGTAGATAATACTACTCGTACTGCTATGCTACGAGATGAACAACAGAATTCAAAATTAATTTTATTTGTTGTAATTCACCTGTGTAGCTGTACTGTATGACTGGCAAGACATTTTGCTGAGAAGAAGGAATTGCTTGCGTGCACCTGAACAAACATGGTGATCGCGATTGGCTTCGAAGG
This sequence comes from Sycon ciliatum, assembly GCF_964019385.1. Taxonomy (NCBI): domain Eukaryota; kingdom Metazoa; phylum Porifera; class Calcarea; order Leucosolenida; family Sycettidae; genus Sycon; species Sycon ciliatum. The sequence continues at coordinate 45,391,250 of NC_088643.1, forward strand.
TAGTGCCAATAAACTTGGTATTGGTATCATCCGAGATGGAGAGGTCCTATCGAATGTCAGAAGAACGTACATCACACCACCAGGCGAAGGTATGATTTCGGCCACCTGTTTAGAAATTGAAAAGAGTCCCTGAAACAATAATTATTATAGCAGGCAGAAATATGATTTCAGATTCAGCCTGATTTGGTACAATTGACGACAGTGGAGGACCTTTCCCTGTTATCCCAATCCCAATGGACACTTATGTTCCTTGATCTGAAGTAGACGGTTACTTCCAGGTCACGAATGCATTTCATGTACAATGTAGGTCATGAAGAAGCACTAGCCTGACTATGAGGCCATGCACGTAGTAGAAGAAAGAAGGCCCTACTGCCTACTACCCTGTCTGATAATATTGGCTCAGGAACATGTACAGTCCTGCTCAATGAAATCCAGTCGCGTCCCTCAAGTACGCGCCGGGCATTGCGCAGACCTAGACCTACGGACGCTGGGCTGCAACATGTTGCAAGGCGCAAGCTTGAGCGGCGCGACTGGATTTCATTGAGCAGGACTGTATCATGTTTGCACGCATCAGACGAACACACCGGCAAGTGATTGCGTAGCTGCAGCTTGGTGCTTCACTCCATGAAACTACAGTACTGCGCAATGAAACCCGGTCGAGTTACCCAAGTATGCGCCGGGCGTTGTGCAGCCCTAGACCGGCGAACACCAGGCTGTGAAATGGTGCAAGGCGTAAACTTGACTCATGCGCTCGGATTTTGGTGAGCAGCACTGTACATGAATTACTGCACAGTTGGATGCGAAACCTCACTTTCCAGTTAGTATTCGACTAGAAAATATGTTAGAGATAGAAACCGCATAGAGGATTTCTTTGCCCTTTTCTTCAGAAATTGCAGTTCGGCGTATACGCCAGAAAGTATGGTACACTGTACTAGGACAATGGCATGTGCATGTGCCCGCTTCATTTTAACTGAGCTACCGTGTTTTCCGGAGTATATTAAAGCCGCACTTTGTAATTCACACCAAAAAGTCGACGTGGCAGGCTTATACTATGATGGTCAAATGAACAGTGAAATACAGTGTACTGTTTTTGTCTCGAAATACAGCCTTACAGGTATTTCGTGACTAAAAAATCTGGATGCGGTTACTCCAGTGCGCCTTATACTCCGGAAAATACGGTAGTCGCAAAAAACAAAACTGTACTGTTCATAGACTGCATGTTATAGTTGTGCATGTGTGTGGTTGTTTCTGTGTGTGTGTGCGCGTGCGTGCGTGTGTGGTGTGGGCGGATTTTCATGTTATCCCAGGGTTCCTTCCTCGTGATACAGCCAAACATCACCAGGCCAACATCCTTACTGTGTTGGATGAGTACGTGTTATTCACGGTAGTTTTAGGGTATAGTGAGAACGTGTTCTAGAAGTTTTGATTATCCTGATACATGTACCTAGGTTGGTTCAGGCAACATCCCTCTGTAGCCTAGTCTAGGCTCCATTTCCCATAGCTGTCAGTGATTCTGTCTTCCTTGATGTTACGAATGGCGGTCCGAATGCACTGGACTGATAGGTGCATGTGTGTGTGTGTGTACGTACATGTGTGCACGTGCGTGTGTATTTGTGTGAGTGTGTGTGTGTGTGTGTACGTGTGTGTGTGTGTGTGTGTGTGTGTGTGTGTGTGTACGTGTGTGTGTGTGCGTGCACGCGGGCATGCTTGCGTGCCATGTTGTTGGCAGATCGCTAAAGGAAAGTGGTATTAGCCCACAGGAGATTGACTGTGTATGCTACACAAAAGGTAAGAGAATTCAACTGCTGTGCAATCCAAAGGTTATTCTGATCCAGCAGCGCCTACTGCGACCTAGTGTGTAACGTTCTGAGTGCTTTTTGGGAGTGGTTTCGTGATCTATTGTAGACTTTGTAATAAATTGTCACAAGCCATGTCTTCAAGATCAGTGTGTGTCTATGTCTTGCAACGTGAGTACATAGTGCATGGCACCTGGTATGTGTGTGTGTTGGGGGGGGGGGGGGGGGGCACATTAGCTCCAACATACAGAACATACAAGGGGTGAATGGGCGTGTTTGATTGTCGTTCGGTTACATATCTAATGATATATTTCATCGTCAGAATCATTGGAATCCAACTCATCTGATTCCAATATGAAGGCAGAATTTCTACTTGTAAATGTCCCATCCCAAATTTCACATCAGCGTATGCCTGCTCGACCCCCTGTGCGTCTTTTGCATGTATGCAGATAAACTTGTGCAAAGAGTCGCACTTGAGTAGATCATGACTAGAATTCATGGCTAAAATCAGTTATCCCTTTTGACATGGCCGCAATACACTCGTTTCTGGTCGTTAGGGATTTTTCAAGCTTGAGTCCGGAATGTGTAATCAAGCACTCCCATTGTGTGTGTATGTGCGCGCGCGTGCGTGCGTGCACGTGTGTGTGTGTGTGTGTGTGTGTGTGTTTGTGATTTTGTAGGACCTGGTATGGGCGCGCCACTCGTCTCTGTTGCTGTGGTCGCACGTACCGTTGCCCAGCTCTGGGGAAAGCCTATCGTGGCTGTCAACCACTGCATTGGTCGTAAGTTACGAAATGAATCCCATTTCGCAATTTTTTTGGCGTATGGACGCAAAAAATGTTGGCGTACGGGCGCAAGTTTTTTTTGGCATACGGATGAAGGTTTTGAGCATATGGATGCAGGTTTTAGGGCATAAAGTTACTATGAACCTCAATCTGTATGAACCATCTGGAGTGCAAACATTCCACTTTATAAAGAAATCAACATCGGCATCTCCAAGGGAGATTCTGAACAACCGGTGCCGCCCCCTCCCTTCCTCCCTTAGGTACGTCGCTAGTGCATGTTTCAAATCTTTTTTCTCACAATGTCCTGTGGCCAACATGTTGTTGTTGTTGCTGCTGCTGCTGCTGCTGCTGCTGTTGTTGTTGTTGTTGTTGTTGTTGTTGTTGTTGTTGTTGTTGTTGTTGTTGTTGTTGTTGTTGTTGTTGTTGTTGCTGTGTTGTTGTTGTTTGTTAGAACTCTTTATTAGGGAGGTTTCGCTCTACGGAATTACGTATGAAAATAACGTAGGAACTGCACGGAATTTTCATACGTAAAACTCAGAGCTGTTGGGTTTCGCTCTACGTGATTTCCCCACAACTGCTAAACATGCGTTGTTGCTTTGGAGACGCGGTGGCTGCATGCGCCCACCGCATGCACCATGAACCGAAACCGCGTTTTCCATTATATTTTGCACGTGGTGTACGGTGTGTGTACCTTGTGTTTCGCGCGGCTTGAACGTTGCCATGGACAAATGCGGAAAATGCGAAAAAATATTTCAAAAAGTCCTACGGAGGACCCAACGTAGGAAACAGCTTTCCTACGGAAATCCGTAGAGAGATTTACGTATGAAAGTTGCCCTCGCTCCCTGGCGTGTACGACATACGGATTTTCATACGTAATTACGTAGAGCGAAACCTCCCTATTCTCACAATGTTCTTGCTGCTGCTGCTGGTGTTCTTGTTGTTGTTGGTGTTGATGGTGTTGTGCTGTTGTTCTGTAGACATTGAAATGGGACGTCTCATCACTGGTGCTAGCAATCCCACTGTTCTGTACGTCAGTGGGGGCAACACGCAGGTCATTGCCTACTCGGCCAAGCGCTATAGAATCTTCGGCGAGACCATTGACATTGCCATCGGTAACTGCTTGGACCGGTTTGCACGTGTGCTCAAGGTATGCTGTGAAGTTACGGTTCAACCTAGTTTCAACAAACACCAATGCGCTGGGCTAATTTGTTTGCCATTTTCATGTGCACACTTGATGCCTTGTGGATCAGCAATAGTAACCGATTATGGCAGTCTGTTTGATTTTCTGTGACGAATATAAGGCACATCATTGATTTTTGTTCTCCTGCCATGGGTTCTCTGTGTATGGCCTGCTCTGTGCTGTATAGACTTTTAACACTTTTCCCAGTTTCATCCGGGTGTGTTTATTTCGAGATGTTGCTAGCTGGGTGGGAGGTTATGGCTTTGTGTGTTACCTGTTACTCACTGTTCTTTTCGCCGCCTTCTTTCCTGCACAGATATCCAATGATCCCAGTCCCGGTTATAACATCGAACAGATGGCGAAGAAGTAAGGAGTGATTAGCGCGGAGTTTGATCATCGTGTTGTTGTTTTTGCTACTGCTCCTGTTGCTGCTGCTGGTGCCGCCGCCACTGCCACCACCGCTGCCACTTCTGTTGCTGCTGCTGCTGCTGCTGTTTGTTCCCCCGTAGTTGTTGACTAGTGGGTGTCTGGAGAAGAAGCAGCTGCGTGGAAAACTGTGGGGGAAAATAATGGTGGACAAGCCATCGATCTCCACCTTCGTGCAAAGACTGATGTTTCTGCGTGTCTTCTGTTCGCACTGGTGTTCCCAGCTTGTGGCTGGTTGTTAGGGAGTGGATAGCGGTCCGTTTGATGCTGTGTTTTCTTGAAATTGGTTATACTCTAGTTGATTATTATTCATTTAGCAAACTTCACTTCTCAACTCCAAAAACGGAAGTATTGTAAGAAGTATAGCCTAAATTCCAGTGTAAACTAGCACCTCAAAAACTCACCAGCCTGGCCTGGCTCCCCTGGTCACCACAGAGTCATGAGCGTGTTCCTAGGAGCGAACATAGCGCAGTTGCACCGTTACAATAGTACACTAGCATGACAGAAAAGGCATCGTGAGCCCTTTACTTTTTGTGTGTACTGCTCTGATAGGGCACCACACTAACCAGTGATGCATATATCACTTGGGTGATGGGCTAGTGGTAACGTTCCACACTTGCGCGATGAGACAGTCTTGCTCAGGGTGTGGTAGTTTGCTATATTAATTTGGTTCTATTTTAAATTTTGCTCTGATCCATGTTTCTATGCGTTTTGTCATATTTCAGGGGAAAGAAATTCATCGAGCTGCCGTATACAGTGAAAGGCATGGACGTGTCCTTTTCTGGAGTCTCATCTTACATTGAGGTAGGATTTAATACTGATAAGTGGGGGACAGTCTGACTGGGTGTGCACTGGGTGTGTATGTGCACCCGTTACAGTTGATCTGATCCAGGACTGGGTGTGCACTGGGTGTGTATGTGCACCCGTTACAGTTGATCTGATCCAGGACTGGGTGTGCACTGGGTGTGTATGTGCACCCGTTACAGTTGATCTGATCCAGGACTGGGTGTGCACTGGGTGTGTATGTGCACCCGTTACAGTTGATCTGATCCAGGACTGGGTGTGCACTGGGTGTGTATGTGCACCCGTTACAGTTGATCTGATCCAGGACTGGGTGTGCACTGGGTGTGTATGTGCACCCGTTACAGTTGATCTGATCCAGGACTGGGTGTGCACTGGGTGTGTATGTGCACCCGTTACAGTTGATCTGATCCAGGACTGGGTGTGCACTGGGTGTGTATGTGCACCCGTTACAGTTGATCTGATCCAGGACTGGGTGTGCACTGGGTGTGTATGTGCACCCGTTACAGTTGATCTGATCCAGGACTGGGTGTGCACTGGGTGTGTATGTGCACCCGTTACAGTTGATCTGATCCAGGACTGGGTGTGCACTGGGTGTGTATGTGCACCCGTTACAGTTGATCTGATCCAGGACTGGGTGTGCACTGGGTGTGTATGTGCACCCGTTACAGTTGATCTGATCCAGGACTGGGTGTGCACTGGGTGTGTATGTGCACCCGTTACAGTTGATCTGATCCAGGACTGGGCAATACCTGTGTACTACAGTCATGTGTACCTTTTTACAGTAGAGACAGAGGCCAGAGGCAGGGGCAACTCAGGGAAGACAGCTTCCAGATTGGTGGCTCGGGGTTGATAGGGGCCGTGGGGCCGTGGGGAAGGAGCACTAGGAGCTCTGAAGTCGAACAGGGCGGCAAATATGGATTATGACTAACAGCGCTGTACAAATGAAGGCTACGTTAATCCACGTGCACCATGCAATGGCTGTCATGACTGCTCGTCTAGCACCATGCAATGGCTGTCATGACTGCTCGTCTAGCACAGTACGTGTAGAATCAGATTTTTGTTAGAACTCACCTTGTGAAGCACAAGACCGCGTGAAGATGCATCATCAGGAGAAACCAGTGGAGCGCTGCAGGCATCGGCAAGGCATTCTAGCGAATAGTGCAGAGCACAATGAGACAGTGTATATCTCCTATCTCCTCTGCTGAGCTATATACATGTACATGTACAATGCCTGCGCTGCTTCCAATCTCCTTCACTGTTGTCTGATGATTACCTCTTGTGAGACGGTGTGTGTGGGTGAAGGGGAGATTATAGGTACCGTGTGGACTTGATAAACGAATGCACATGAAAGCACAGTAAGAGAACGGAAAGGTCACACACTTAAAAAAAAAACAATAGCCTCTCTACCCATCCACTATATAACAACGTGACAGCAGAATTGTGCATGGGTGCATTGTGCGTACGTAATGTGTGCATTGCTGTGTGTGTGTTTGTGCATGTGTGCGTGCGTGTGTGTATGCATGTGTGTGCATGCTCGCATGCCATGTATAGAGCATTGCTGAAGAGAAGATTGCTGATGGCACCTGTACGCCGGAAGACCTCTGCTTTTCTATACAGGTTAGTGATGTTGGCCATGCGCCAGTAGGTATGTAGCTCTCTTGAACGCTGCCCGATTTTCTTATGATTCTACCGTAGGACAATCAATAGTGGCCTTGCCTGTTCGAAGTACGTAATCTCCTCGGCATCACGGAAGGATTTAGATTCAGCACCCCAACTTGCCCTGCATTGCCGAATGTGGAAGGAACCCATGGGCGCTGTGTGTAGCCAGCAACCTCAGCAGTATATTGCAAACTGCACTAGTGTACATGTACACGTTGGCACCCATTTACTGCAGCAACCTGTCCATGTATGGCAGAATGCTGGTCAGTGGGTTCGTACTGGCTGCACCTAACTACCGCTAAAATACTGAAATATTTTATAATAAAGCTGTTGAAAGTGTCATACTAGATTTGCACGGCAGTGTAATTATCGATATTGACAACAATCATGGACACCTTTTCTGTCTGCATGGGTGTGTGATCAAACAGTTCTGCAGAACACTCCTGTGACATTTTCGATTCCGGTTTCCGTGCACCGCTCTCTTTTATCTAAGTTCCTTTCTATTCCTTTGTACAAGTACTTACCTGCATTTTCTCTCTCTCTCTCTATCTATCTATCTCTCTCTCTTTCTCTCTCTCTCTCTCTCTCTCTCTCTCTCTCTCTCTCTCTCTCTCTCTCTCTCTCTCTCTCTCTCTCTCTCTCTCTCTCTCTCTGTCTCTCTCTCTCTCTCTCTCTCTCTCTCTCTCTCTCTCTCTCTCTCTCTCACTCTCTCTCTCTCTCCATATCTCTGCTTGTACCTGTACTATGCTGTGCAGGAAACACTCTTTGCCATGCTAGTGGAGATCACAGGTGAGATTGTCCGTAACGTGGAGTGGACCCCAGCAGATCACAACTTACATTTTCAAAAATACCCTACGCAGTGGAAATGACTGAGACTGTCTGCACCAACTGTTTGGGCGTGCAAGCTGAGATGTGGTTTATTTTATTGGGGCAGCATATGTTGACGTTTTTAAAAGCAGTACTCTTACTCATACAGCCTATGCCCAGCACTTCACAGTAACGAAGGAGCCGTTGTATCTGTGCACATGTGTGCAACTGCACGTGTGCATACAGTTGCGCTCACTGAAAATCCGACCCAGCGTGCAAAGCTGGCGCCCTCGACTTCCACGGCCCTTGACGCCCTGGAAATGGAATGAATGCGGCTGGGCGTACACATGTGCACATACAATGATGTACTAGCAATCGGAACTGGTCCAGGGCGCCAGCTTTGCACTTTGGGTCGGATTTCAGCGAGCGCAACTGTAGTACGAGTACATGTACGGTATTACCTAAAGTAAAATAAGCTCCCAAGAGTGTGCAACTCTGCATCCAGGGTCTCCGACGGCGAAAACTCGCGTCATGTGTTCAACGTACGATATGTACTACGTACAACGAAGGCTGGCGTGCACGTACGCAGTCCGAATATCGGCCATGATCGTGCTGATGACTCGCGCGTAAGCTGAGTGGGTTTTTCCCAGTGAGTGCTTTTTTCAACTCCACTGGTTGCTAAAAACGGCCTGGGAAAATACATTGGGAACACTACACCCATGTGGGGTGAGTTTTCGCCGTCGGCGGACCCCATAGAGAGGGTATCCAGAGTTTCACGCTCTTGGTAGTTTATTTACTCTTGGTAATACCGAGAGTACATACCGTGTTTTCTCTAGTAAAAGCCCAGGTCTCCAATAATAGCCCAGTCTCTGATAAATTAATGACCCGGGGTGAGGGTTGTTTGAAATATTAAGAGCACAGTCTCTAATAGTAGCGCGGGCCACAATTGGAGTATGCAGCAAGTAATTGACTGCATATGAAACAGAAGTACAACATGCCAAGCACATATTTGTAAGGAGATTTTCGGTGTACTCAGGGAATAATTTACTTTCAATTTGTTGCATAGCAATTTTGCCACGCAAAATCAAATTTGAATAGCGATTCGAAAATGTTGCATAGCGATTTAACACTTGACAGCATTGTCTTTCTGCAGAGCTGATCAGAGTGCAAGCTCAGACCACAAGTACACTGTAACACCTTAGTTGCAAACCTAACCTGGTGCCAGGATGCATAGCTCAACTCTTTCGAAGTTTCATGCATTTATTTCATCCCTAAAAGACACACCTGGAATGCATACTGTGCGTCCAAGGGTACAGTGAAAAATCAACATGCATCGCAGGGACTAATTTAACCAGTATCGCATCGCAGTTTGCTACGCAATTCTTCTGAGGTGCGAAGCAACTTCAGAAATGTGTCGCAGAAGACTGCGATGCATGTGGATTGTTCACTGTACCCTACCGGTATGATGCACAGTGTACATGCAGGGTGTGTCTCTTAGGGATAAAATGGATGCATGAAACTTCGAAAGCGTTGAGCTATGCATCCTGGCACCAGGTTAGGTTTGCAACTAAGGTGTTACAGTGTACTTGTGGTCTGAGCTTGCACTCTGATCAGCTCTCCGCAAGGGCGGTTGTCAAGTGTTGAAGAAAATTGCTACGCAACATTTTGGAATTGCTATTCAAGTTTGATTTGAAAGTAAATTATTCCCTGCATCGCAGTTTTCTGCACCACATTTCTGAAATTGCTTCGCACGTCAGAAGAATTGCATAGCAAACTGCCATGCGATACATGTTAAATATTCCCTGTTACTACTTCCTTCCTGGTGCCCATGCTTCTGTGAAACATCAGTTTTAACTTCCTGAGTTGCCTATAATAAACTGGAGTTGGCTTGATTGTGGAGCATTGAACAAATTAAAGCACAGTCTCCGATGATAGCACAGTCTCTAATACCGGTAGTAGCGTGGGTAGAGCTGTCACGGAACAAAATAAGAACCCCGGGCTCGAAGAAAAGATATGGTAACCCCCAAGAGTGTACAACTCCAGCTATGGGGTCTGCGTCTCTAGCTCTGCGATGGCAGTACCTCACATCATGTGATAAACCTGTACACATTATTTGCACCCTATGCGCATGATAGATCCAGGGTCGTACGCAACCCTGCACTATGCATTGTTTGCCAGCGTAACCTTTTGAACCATGTCACATTATGTGAAGTTCTGCTGTCGCAGCACTGGATAGAGGTTGTGCAGGCAGTTGCACGCCATTAAAGGGGAAGTTAAGGCAAAAATTAACATTTCACCAGTTGTAGTCTTCGGGGTGCTGAGTCGAATGGTCGTGGTCCGAGGAAGCTGAGACGCTCCCTTCCTACTTGAATCCCAATCGAACTCGCGCACTTCCACCGAAACTGGGTGACTGCGCCCTACTAGATGGGGATTTGTATGCAAAATGTCACCAAAAGCGCCATTTCGTTCTTATAAAAGCATGGATGACCGCGATTGGCCCATATGTTGTAGTCTTTTGGACGCTGAGTCGATTGGTTTTGGTCCGAAAAGGCTGCGATGCAGCGTTCCGCCTTTATTCCCAATCGAACATGGTTGAACAAGCGGTCACGTGCTCCTGCGTACGCCAGTCACCTGGTCACCGAGCCTGCAGGGTACAACTTACTAGCCTGTTTGACCTTTTTCGGGTGCAGTCCTGTCACTCGAGTTGAACCTTGGTGTGAAAGTTGTCGCCTGCTGGCGTGGTGACCAGGTGATTTGGGCACCCAGGAGCACGTGACCGCTTGTTCAACCATGTTCGATTGGGAATAAAGGAGGAACGCTGCATCGCAGCCTTTTCGGACCAAAACCAGTCGACTCAGCGTCCAAAAGAGTACAACATATGGGCCAATCGCGGTCATCCGTGCTTTTATAAGAACGAAATGGCGCTTTTAGTGACATTTTGCATACAAATCCCCATCTAGTAGGGCGCAGTCACCCAGTTTCGGTGGAAGTGCGCGAGTTCGATTGGGATTCAAGTAGGAAGGGAGCGTCTCAGCTTTCTCGGACCAAGACCATTCGAAGACTACAACTGGTGAAATTTTAATTTTTGCCTTAAAGGGGAAGTTAAGGCAAAAATCAAAATTTCACCAGTTGTAGTCTTCGGGGTGCTGAGTCGAATGGTCTTGGTCCGAGAAAGCTGAGACGCTCCCTTCCTACTTGAATCCCAATCGAACTCGCGCACTTCCACCGAAACTGGGTGACTGCGCCCTACTAGATGGGGATTTGTATGCAAAATGTCACTAAAAGCGCCATTTCGTTCTTATAACAGCACGGATGACCGCAATTGGCACATATGTTGTAGTCTTTTGGACGCTGTGTCGACTGGTTTTGGTCCGAAAAGGCTGCGATGCAGCGTTCGGCCCTTATTCCCAATCGAACATGGTTGAACAAGTGGTCACGTGCTCCTGCGTACACCAGTCACCTGGTCACCGTGCCTGCAGGGTACAACTTACTAGCCTGTTTGACCTTTTTTGGGTGCAGTCCTGTCACTCGAGTTGAACTCGAGTTGAACCTTGGTGTGAAAGTTGTCGCCTGCTGGCGTGGTGACCAGGTGATTTGGGCACCCAGGAGCACGTGACCGCTTGTTCAACCACGTTCGATTGGGAATAAGGGCCGAACGCTGCATCGCAGCCTTTTCGGACCAAAACCAGTCGACACAGCGTCCAAAAGACTACAACATATGTGCCAATTGCGGTCATCCGTGCTGTTATAAGAACGAAATGGCGCTTTTAGTGACATTTTGCATACAAATCCCCATCTAGTAGGGCGCAGTCACCCAGTTTCGGTGGAAGTGCGCGAGTTCGATTGGGATTCAAGTAGGAAGGGAGCGTCTCAGCTTTCTCGGACCAAGACCATTCGACTCAGCACCCCGAAGACTACAACTGGTGAAATTTTGATTTTTGCCTTAACTTCCCCTTTAACTTCCCCTTTAATGGGGGTTATTTACTCTTAGTATTACGAAGAGTAAATAAGCTCCCAAAAGTGTTCAACTCTGCATACAGGGTCTCCGGCGGCGAAAACTCACATCTCGTGTTCCAGGTACGGTATTATGTACAACGAACGTCAAGGAGTCCGCAAAATCCCGATATCTGCCTTGATCATGCTGATGACTCGCATAGGCTGAGTGGCTTTCTGTCAGGGAGTGCTAGTTTTACTATTCCACTGCTCACTAAAAGTCTAAAACCGGGCCGGGAACGTACAATGTGTAGAGTAGAACCCGGGTTAAGGGTCCACCTAACTCTGCGCGGACATAGCTGGACTCAGTTGTACAGGGATGGGCAAAAAGGTGTGCAAAACGACTTCTTGTGAGTAGACGGACTCCGGAAAAATAGTTTGGTGCGAAAAAAGTTACGGCTTCCTCGGAAACCGACGGGGGACCCCCCCCCCCCCCCCCCTTGGGCCGGAAATTAAATCCCGGTATAAGGATCACCGGCACAATGTACATGCCAAGTGACCCCCCCCCCCCCCCCCCCCGGGCTCCGAAGGATCACCCGCACAATGTACGTGCCAAGTGATCCCCCCCCCCAGGCTCCGATCCCTAATCCGGTTTGACCCTTAACCCGGGTTCTACTCTACATTACACCACATGATGTCAGTTTTGCCGTCTGCAGACCCCATGGAAAGGATATAATATAGAGTTGCGCACTCCTGGGGGCTTGTATACTCTCGATACCCCCAAGAGTGTGCCTGCACAACCTCTGTGCAGTGCTGCGGTGGCAGAACTTCACATCATGTGACATGGTTCAAAGGTTACGCTGGCAAACTGTGCAAAGTGACCACAAGAGAGTTGAACCCAAAGCAGGGTTGCGCACAGCCCTGTATCTATCAATAGTGCAAAGTGAGCACAAGAGAGTTGAACCCAAAGCAGGGTTGCGCACAGCCCTGTATCTATCACGCACAGGGTGCAAATATGTGTACGGGTTCGTCACGTGATGTGAAGTTCTGCCGTCGCAGACCCCATAAGTGGAGTTGCACACTCTTGGGGGTATGTACTCTTGATACTGCCGTAAAGTACCGTTGATCCCGCCCCCTGTCGAATTTCTGCCTGTGAAGCGACTTTTGGCGTATACAATGAAATACTGTGTTGAACTGACGCATGCACCGCTGTACACAATACTGACGCATGCACCGCTGTACACAATACTGACGCATGCACCGCTGTACACAATACTGACGCATGCACCGCTGTACACAATACTGACGCATGCACCGCTGTACACAGTACTTGCCAGTGCAGGATGAACATGTGTACAATCCAGCACACCGAGTCTTAAGCCTAGTTCACATTTGACGCAACGCTGACGGTACGGGACGTAAGGGCCTGTCGGGAAGGCTGGGGTGAGCTGTAAAATCCTGTACGATTCGTACGACACGACATGCAGCAATCGTTGCGATGTTCAACATCGAACGGCGCAAGTCATAAGGCACGGTCCGTGACGGGGTGACTTTCAGACCTAATTTCTCATTTTTTCGGGACTTCTTTTCAATTATTTCTCCTTGAAAGAAGCGGAATCAAGTAACAATATCAGTTTTTCATGACGTCCAAAAACTTAGCCCTGAAAGTTGTGGCATTTGAATAATAGCCCCAGGAAATGAAAGACTAGTTCGTCTGTCACGCTCCTGAACTATCCCTAAATACAACAAGTGACATGTTGGTGTATGTTGGTGTTTTTGGTGTTCCTGCAATGCAGAGCGTGCAATGGCACACTGCCGGTCAGAGGAAGTCCTTATAGTCGGAGGCGTTGGCTGTACGTACCTACCTACATGTGTGGCATTTTGGATTTTGCTTCCTTTACGATCTGTTTTGTGTGTGTGTGTGTGTGTGTGTGTGTGTGTGTGTGTGTGTGTGTGTGTGTGTCCAACCTGTCGGAAGGCTACCTTCTTGCCAAAGCATTTGGAAGTTGGACTAGTTTCGGCTTCACGATCCAGTGTGTCGTTACTATTATAGCTTTTATGGCGGAGGTTGTTGGTATGTCTGTTGGCTCTGGGTTCCCAGTACTCAGTAGCCGAGGCTGGTTGGTAAAGTAACTCCAATTTAACTTCAAGGCACCAGTGCATCTAGTGTCTGCTTCTATCAAAGCAGCGTGCTGTCTATACTAGTCACCCCAGCAAGTGTAGGGTGTGCATAGGTAACTGTCTTGGCCGTTTTATGCCGATGTACTCCGTGTGGTGTAGACCAGGTGTACATTGGTGGTCGATTCACATGGCTTCGCCAGTTGCGTGGATTAGACAGTTATCTGGCGCAAGTCTTGATCTGTCTCATTCAGATCTTGCTCGCTATCGTTGCTATAAGAGAAAATCTGTGGGTGCACATCCAGTGCATTTGCAGATTTGCGTGCTTCTCTTGGGACGGGCGTATACATGGTGGTGGTGGTGGTGGTGGTGGTACATGGTGTGTGTGTGTGTGTGTGTGTGTGTGTGTGTGTGTGTGTGTGTGTGTGTGTGTGTGTGTGTGTCCCATATGGTGCAGTGGTATGTGCAGTCGATTTCCAATCGAGAGGTTGCGGGTTCAATTCCCGACGATTATGGTCGCACACGTCTTTCTTCTCTTTCTCGGACTCTTCCTGACTTTTCTTTCATTCTCCTGGGTGGTTACTAACAGCCAGTGTATGCCGGAGTATGTGGTGTGGTGTGTGTGTGTAGAAAAATGGAAAAATGAAAAATAGGGATTCACTGGCCAGAAAAAGTCACTTCAATCAGCTGTGTGGTGGATACCAGGCTAAAAATAGTGGCGGTCAATTCATCAGCCTTGCAAGCTGTTGAATGGTGTAGCCCCAGCACAAGTTGCGATGTCTAACATAGCTGTTCGCTATCATCGCTTCCGCGATGGGCGGGTCTGAGGTCTGAGGTGTGTGTGTGTGTGTGCATGCACACGCGCGTGTGTTGGTGTGCACGTGAAAATCTGTGGGGGCACATCCAGTGGATTTGCAGATTTGCGTGCTTCTCTTGCGACGGGCGTATACGTGGTACATGGTATATGATGTGTGTGTGTGTGCGCGCACGTGTGTTGGTGTGCGCATGTTGATGTGCGCGTATTGGTGTGTTGGCGTGTGTGTGTGTGTGTGTGTGTGTGTGTGTGTGTGTGTGTGTGTGTGTGTGTGCACCTTGTTCTCGCCCGCTTGCTGAAATGTGGTGAGCCCATATGTGGGATCATTTCCAAGTCCACCCCGAGTTTGGGGATTTCAGGGGGTGTCAGCCGTTGGGTGGTTCAATAGCCGATTGAATCCTGTCCGAGATTCCTTTTGAATCTCTCTCCCCTCTCCCGGGGAGACCCACGTGACCAGTTTCTGGCAGGGAGCATATACAAGTTGTTCGTTCGTGTATGTATTGTACTCATGTGCAAAAATACACTTCCCTCATCAGTTTGGATAGCTGAATGTGAACTGAATGCTGGCGAATATTGATGTCAGTGTACAGTGTACTTGTATTGGTCTTTGCTGTGCAATGTGCGCTGCCATCTGATAGCAACGTCTACTTTAGGTTTTGTTGATGATACGCTGCCACATGCTCACAGCAGCTCAAAATCTGGTTAGCCTTATTTTGACACAATGACAGGTTCTTGTGGCCGATTTTCTCTTTGTGAAATGTTGCCATTGTTTGCTCTGTGTGTTTCCCAGGCAACAAGCGGCTTCAGGAAATGATGGGTATGTAACTGTAGCCCTGTGTGCAGCTGCCAGATCTCTAATGGGAGGGATTGAATATTGTCGGGGGAGCACTGGGATCACAGTCCTATTTGCATGCATTGTCGATTTTGTGTATTGGCACTATTGGGGTGCAAATGTTCACGCCGTTCATGCTAAGAATCAGTGCTACCTTATCATTGGGAAGAAATTCCCGTTTGGATTTTGCGAAGTAAAAAGTCGGAAAAAAAGAAAAGTGCAAGCACCAATTGTGGCTCTGTGGATCAGTGACCCCAATTTTACTGTTTGTAGCACAATGCAGGTGTGCTGTACCCCCCCCCCCCCCCCACACACACACACACCTCCCATCTACAAGCGATGCTTTTACTTTTTTTTTATCATCTCTTCGGCTTCTTCTTTTTCTATAGCTGTTGACACGGAGACTCCCTGGATTTAGGCTACATGGAAAGTCAAGTCAAGTCAGCGGAATAGCGCGAGCTCCAGTGTGGGAGCAAACCTATTCCATGTAAAGGCTTATGGAGAATTAATAAATACAAAATGCAAAATAATACAATACAATGTCAGCCAACTACAGTCATGGCCAAAGAAATCCGACCCGCGAGTCAAAAGTAGCGCCTCGTTTCCATTTCAATGACATCATGCATGTTCCCAAAACTGACCCGAGGGCCGTAGGGGCCGCATGAGCCTTGGCGCTGCGTACGGCACGTGGGTTGGATTTCTTTGGCCACAACTGTATGTTGGTCACTTCCAGCCAAAGCCTGCCCTAGAACAGGAAGATTGTCTTAGTGCAATTGTACAGCTCTGTGTAAGTACTTTATAGCGACCATCTTCTCCTGTGTGGATGTAGGCTTGTGGTACTGCAACAAAGTGCATACTAGAACATGCGCGTGCCTTTTGTATGTTCATTTTGCTTGCAATCTAGGTCAAATGTGTGTGGAGAGAGGGGCTAAGTTGTATGCCACCGACAATAGGTGAGTTTTGCTGACGACCAGATTTGGTCTCTCTGCTCTGTGAAGTGCACATGTGTGGCGCCCAGCTTCTGGGTCGGTGCCGGGTAGTGGTACAGGTGGAATCCTGATAATTCGAACCTCAAAATGCCAGGAAAAAACTTCTAATTATCCGGACATTCTAATTATCCAAACATGAACCCACAACACAATATGTATGTCAAAATGCTCTCATGGTCACGCAGAGTTGCGCTATGGACCTTAGACACCGATTTCACGGGTACTGAACTGACCGGCACAGCCTGCTCATGCAAACTGAACTGACCAGTGCAATGTACAGTGAACTTCGAATTACAGTTTGCTAACTTCGAATTATCAGCACAAATCCCACATGTTTTCTATGTAAGTGGAATCTGTGGGACTTCTAATTAACCGGACATATCCAGTTCGAGGTTCGAATTATCAGAATTGTTTATGTGGGAATCGTATTGATAGAAATCGGTCCTGGAAAAACTTCTAATTAAGCGGTATGTTCGTTAAGCCATATTCGAATTATCAGGATTCCACCTGTATAGACAAACTTTACATGTACTGCTATGCATGAGTTACGATTAGGGTGATCTGCGGGGATCTGGCATGTCTTCGTCATGGTTTATATATGAGTCCCTAGCTGACGGTGATCGCAAACTGACTTTTGCTGTCAGGTGAGGCTCTCCAGCTCAGGTGCGTATCTCGCATGGGGCACGGGGGAGGGGGAGGGGCATGTGCTCCCTCCTAGAAATTTCGACCTGGGTTCAGCATGCACTTAATGACCATGATGACATGGACCAGCCATCCTAGGCTATACGTATGATGTAGCTGCTGTGTACCCCCTAAGAGGGGAACCAGCTACACCCCTGGAGCTGATTCACAGGTCGTGTGCATGTACGTGAACTGCTGCTGCATTCTGTTTGTGCAGGTTCTGTATTGACAACGGAGTTATGATCGCACAAGCCGGCTGGGAGATGTTTCGTGCCGGCATTGTCACACCGATGGAAGACACCTGGTGCACGCAAAGGTCAGCTTGGTGTTTGACGTTGAATGTTCGGGGGTTGTGTTGGTGTTGGTACACACATGCATGGATGGATGTTCTTGTATCCTTGGCTACATCATGACTGTGTGCACTTCCCTGTGTTGTGCTGCTGCAGGTACCGGACAGACGAAGTGGAGGTGATATGGAGAGATGACTGACCTCTGCAGTGACACTCATGTACAACTGCTCCTAACATTATGACACTCAAAATCAACTGCCTATCAGATAGCCAGTTGTATATCGAATGTTCCCTTTCCCACACGCCCGCACAGTTGTCCTAGTAGTACTGGTAGTAGCAGTGTGTGTGTGTGTGTGTGTGTGTGTGTGTGTGTGTGTGCGTCTGTAGTCGCATTTCATTCACTGTGAAGTATCCACCACTGAAGAGCCCAGAGATCAGCACAGCTCTGGGAACGAACGACGCGTCGTGTTCGTGGTGTCACTGCGCAACCCACCTGGAAGACGTGTGCGTGCTGTGCTGCTGCGGAAGGCTCGTGCTTCTCTGTTGAGCGGAAAACCTGCAAGTATTTTGTCTTTTAAATGGATTTCTGGTATCATGATTTTTTAATGCTATCCTCAATCTTTACTGTAGGGTATCAGCTTCCTGTTGAGTTGAGACGCCTTCATGAGCATGTTCCAGATGGTTTTATTGATTTGAATACTGACTTTCTGATGCCCACGCATGAGTAATGTTACACAACTCAGTGTTAATTAGAAGGCCTCCGCAGCTGGTCAGCTAGCTCTTCATTGATTATCAAAGGTGCTCTGCTGTGTAGAGTTTGAGTGCAGTAGCCTGGCCATGGTTTAGCTCTTGTTCTGTACAGCTCCTATTTTTTCCCGGTCTGATTGTCTTTTGCTGAACTCAGGCAGTCGTCAAATACGACGCTCTGGCTTAACTGTTTCTTTCTTCTTGACAATGAATAATTATGGTGAAGAGAACAAGAACAGCAGTTGTGGGCCAATGTCCTTGCACATCTGTGATCAGAGCGTAGTTCTGCTCATGTTTGCATCTGCATGCATGCATGCGTGTTTGCGCGCGCGCGCGCGCGTGTGTGTGTGTGTAAAATAGTTCTTTATAGCCAAAGTTCTTGATACTTGAAATGCACTCACACCATACAATTACAAGCAATACACCATGACTGGCATGTGGCCCATGACAGTGTGATTGTACTATTACTGGTAGTTTACCTGCGGCCCTACAAGACATGGTGCGAAATGTGTTTGCTATGAAGGTCAATTTTGTATGGGTTCAAACCAGAGAGTAGCAATGTGTCGTTTTACTACTCCCTGGTTCAAACCAGGGACATGGACATTGCATGCTGTGTATACGGGTTCGCTCTTTATCATGAAATTAACTCGCTGTGTGCAAGTTCATTATACGAGGAGTCAACAATACAATAATGTGCATGCCGGAAACTACACGTATGTTCCCGGATTGTAGTATACTGTTTTCTTACAACTCCCTGTCACAGTATTTGTGGGAAGTATGACTATCATAATGATCAGCAGCACATCGCATCGGGTACTGAATTATCAGGGCCAGGGGTAGTGTATACATGTGCTGACAAAGCTGTGCACACAAATCAACGCGGACAGCAATGTGGGCAAAAATTCCAAACAGGTCATTATTATAACGACCAGGGAGTAGTAGAATAACATTTTTTACTAAAAAGCCTCTTTACGGGCAAACAGAACACACACCACAGTGAAGGATTAGAACACAACACCATAAAATACCATTTTACTACTCCCTGATAGCGAGGGTTATCATCTGGCACTGACATGACTGTACACACTCACATACAACTTTGTTATACACACTCCTAGAAATGTACAACTTTGTCGTACACACTCCTGGGCATGTACAACTTTACTTGCCTGGTCATGCGAACGTACACACAAACACAGCCATCCTGGGAAAGATGCTTGAACTCTAATAATTATTACAGTAGTCTAACATGAGCTGCATGACAAGACAATACACAGGTAAACAATTTACTTGAAACAAGATAACACAATGGTGATTTAAAGGAGTGGCAACAAAATTGAACACGACTGGCTGGCTGCATGCGAATGCGGATAAAAAAAAATAGGTGATAGGGCGAACAGAGCGTACATGCTGTGGTTAATACAACCGATCGAGTCAGTGCGCGAAGATCAGCTGCGGACGGCTAAGCACAAGACACACCGTAGCAAGCACGACAGGCACAACGAGCACATACGCGTGAATTCACGCAAGCGGAAAGCTGACACACACACGGGTGTTCGGTTGCGTACGCGCAAGCAAAACACTAGCGGCCTCTCCTATAAAACGTGTAGCCATTTATAAGACTGAAGTTCTCTGTAACAAGGCTAGCTTAGAATCAGACCTAGGCACACACACACGCACACACCAACACATGTACTGAGAATTAATTGAATAATGCCTTTGCATGAAACAACCGAGATAACATCAAAGCAACAAATCAAACGTTAGATTAGAATGTACGTAGAAGCGGTGAGGCCATTGTATGCTACGCAGCGGAATAGATGATGGGTTTTCGATGTGCTTGCCTTTGCATTGGGCTCTTTGAATCTTTCTCCCAACACATCAGTATCTATGTAGTGAAGCATCAACCCGGTGCTTAGTTTAGGCATACGCTGGTGGGAAGTCTTTCATCGGCGGGATGACAGGGTAAACTGGCTGCACTTTGGCCAGGCTCGGCTCTGGGAGACTGACGCGACGGGTGGCATCGCAGGTTCTGGGCCTGCGCTTAGTGGTGGACAGAGTGCTGTAGCACTGGTACAGTGTGATCGTGTAGTAAAGCTTGAGCAAAAACAGCAGCAGGCTGAAGAAGAAGACATTGCCACGGCGGTGATAGTGCCGGTAGATCTCATGCGTGACTGTTGGGTTCATTGCGTCCAGCACAACAAAGAAGCTCAGCACGCAGCTGAAGACTCCCATCAGTAGGAGCGGCACAATCAGGCTAGCCCTCCTCTTGGCTACCCCAGCGATTGCCATCAGTGAGAACAGTACGAACATGAGGCCCAAACCCAGCATGGACCCAGCATACATAGTCACCATGTGTTCACTGTATTTCAGCTCGGGCAAAACCGAGGCATAGTACGCCGGGTTCCTCAGCAGCATCACACCGAACGCCACGGGAAACATGCTCAGCACAAGAGTTACAATACTCAAGGCCACGGTACCGCAGGTAATCGGGAAAACGAAGCAGCAGGCTGGTGGCGACTCAGGTGCCGCCGATTCGAGCAGTGACTCCTCGTCTCCATGGCCGACATCAAGGCCATTCTTCGGTGCCATTGTCAAACCGCACGGTCTACTACTAGTATACTCTGCTCCCTCAAGAGCTAGAACTAGTAAATGGGCTACGAAGATGCGCCAACTGGCGACGACTGCAGTTTCCTTGAAATTTCACTGGAAATACTTTTTTGCTGTTGTTGTCCTTCTGCTTGGATTCGGAATCTTCTTGACTTGGTTTGCAAGCTGCTTCTCATGCATGCACTCGACAGCTGACGTGACGCAATGACCCGATGATCACACTGATCACCATATCAAGAGTACATAACTACACTGTGTAGTTACAGTATCAGGGAGTCGTAAAATACCGGTATTTACGACTCCCTGGTAGTTATGTACTCTTGACCATATCAGCATATGCATAGCCTACTTGTTGTAGGCCATCACACATCATGATCATCTTGCATGTACCGCTTGCATGTAGATCTACCGCGCGCGACGTAGATCACTGGTAGATCACCATGATCACCGCACTGATCAGATCACTACAAAAAGAAGAGAAAATGAAGTAGTCAATTCCCGGTATTTTACTACTCTCTCTTGAATCGCTTGTACATTTTTTGTACTCAGCATGCAGCGTGCGCGCGGGCGCATGCATAGCATGCATGCAGCGGAGCCGAGACAGAAAAAAAAGGAAAAAATAGTTGTCAAGGATCGAAACTTACTTCAGTGTGAAAACGTTCAAACTGAAAATAATAATTATTGACTTCATTCAATGACTATGTCAGTGTAATCGAAAATGATGCTGTAGACTATAGAGAAAGTGGGCCTATGCAAAGGATGGCTGCGCTCTTGTCCTCTGCGGTGAGTTAATCTTGACGTGAAATTTGAGGATATAAGTCTGTATTGTCAAGAAGTTCCACCCATTCTTGCTCTGTTGTGCACTGATTGAAACACTGTCATTTTGATCTGTATTGCTTTAATACAGTTTCAATGCAGAATTTCCCTATGATCCAGCCTCTCTTATTTGACCGTGCACACACACACACACACACACCTCAGACCTCAGACATGCCCATCGCGTAAGCGATGATAGCGAACAGCTATGTTAGACATAGCAACTTGTGCTGGGATTACACCATTCAACAGCTTGCAAGACTGATGAATTGACCGCACGCGCACACACACACACACACACACACACACCTTGGACCTTGGACGCGCTGCCATATTCTGGCTATGCGGACCCCATGGGGGGTTGAGCAGGTTCGGAACAGTAGGGGCGATGACGGGATAGGTCCTGTGGTCTACTGAAACGCCGACCGCAATTGCAAACGATACAGAAGGAGCTACGGTCTGTGTTGGTTGCTCTGGCCGAGCCACGGCTGCACTTGTGACGTTTCATGCCTTGGCGCGATAGCACACAGCGGTTGCAGCGCACACACACACACACACACACACACACACACACACACACACACACACACACACACACACATGTACGCACACACACACGCACACCATGACACACACACACACACACACACACACACACACGTGTACTTGCTCACTGCCAAAACTGGTCACGTGGGTCTCCCGGGAGAGGGGAGAGAGACTCAAAAGGAATCTTGGAAAGATGACTCAATTGGCCATTGAACCACCCAACGGCCGACACCCCCTGAAATCCCCAAACTAGGGTGGACTTGAAATGATCCCACTTATGATAGGGATCTCAGCGCGTGCAGTGCGCAGGGTGTTTGCGCATACATTGCGTCATCGAGTTTTGAGTGCAGCTCGCGGACACAGCAGAAAAATGGCGACGGTCGATTTTCGACACTAGGGGACGCGGTGGACACTAGCGGAATCGTCATCTTCATCGTCGTTCGAACATACTTTGTAATTCCCGCCGAAGGACAGCGTGGCCAAGGCGATATTGCCCCGGTCGATTTTCCTATAATTTTCCATGCGGCAAGAACCCACTTCAGAGAGGATTCAGTCAAAAATTCAGACGTTTTCTCCGGTTAGATTGTCCTAACTTCGATTTTCAGTGCATCAGCCATCGCGAACATCGCCGCCATTATCACTCAGAGAGAAGACATCGCGCTCAGTAGAAGAGGTGTTCACGCTGCGTCCAAGCGTGAAGGATTGTGCTCTTTGACCCTCCATAGTTCCTCTGAGAGAGTGTCTGGGAGATAGGTAGCTTGGAGACGGCCGTAGAACGTGCTTTCCTGGACGCAATATTCAGCCATTTCTACTGTCTTCTTCAACTTGATTTATTTCGGAAAAAAAGCGTGCTAGGAAAGGTCAAATGCACTGAGCACAGGTGATTCACCGCGTACAGAAACACCTGGAAGCGGCCAAGAGCCCCAAACATTCAGCCGTTTTCGTGGAAAAGCGAGCCCATTTGCGACATTTGCCTTGCTATGACCTGGCGCTCTTGTTAGCTTGACCACACCAATAGCCACTACGGTGTCACTGTTCTCGCTGTGGTTTGACATGTAACACCGCAAATATGAATAGAGTTGAATACGTTTGCGGTGGCGGTGGTGGACAATCCTCATGGTGTTCCTGGTTGGGTTCTACAACCTTCATCTCCAGCTATATCCATCGAAGTATCGTGCTGGTTTTGCAAAATACCATGCGCTGCTCAACATCTCCGGCATAGCACTTCTACGCGAGCCCCCCGATAGAGCTAAGTCTATGCTACCAGCATTGCCACCATGCCGTGGGAACGCAATTACTGGCATGAACACTGTCCACTACTCCCGCCACAAGGGTGCATCACTTAGCAAAGAAGACTGGGGAATATGTCTTTGGCGTGTAGGATGCTGACCAGTCACCAAGCAAAGGAAAGAACAGCTACAAGTGTTGTAGCCTTGTACTAATTCTTCAGCTGATTACATGTGTGTGTATGCATGTGTGTGTGTGTGTGTGCACGCGGGCACGCGTGTGTATGGGTGTTTACGAACGGATACGTGTGTGTGTGTGTGTGGTTGGCTGGCGTGTGCAGGCAAAGCCAGCGTTGGAATCGCTGGCTAGACCGTGTGCTGCCCGGCACGCGATAGCGCTGCGATGCTTCGGTGGAGGACGAGCGGATAGTAAATATGAAGAGCAAGGTGGGTCGATGAACGACATCATCGATGGTCATGTCGGAGAGCTGACGATGAAAACCTTCCTGTATGAACACGGCAAGTACCCTCTCCTGGGTCACGTGGTACGTTCATACTTAATCACTTGCTGTCATCACTAGTACTTGATGCTCAAGAGTGTACAACTGCCTGCATATTGTCTCTACAGTGCTGTGGTAATAGAGCTTCACATGACTTGACATGATGTGTTGCAAGCCATACAAAGTGACCACTGGGGGGTTACACCTCGGACCGTCACGTACCGCCATAATGTACGCACTGCCGATTTGTCACATGTGTGTAAATCCTGGCGTCACATGCCTGATAGACGGTGTATTCCGATTTTGCATGCTCTGGGTCGAGGGTCATTGTCTCTTGCGGCAAGAGTACTTAACCCCAAGAGTGTGCAACTCCAGCTATGGGTTTTGCGACGACAGAACTTCACATCACGTGACGAACCCGTACATATTATGTGCACTCTGTGCATGATAGATACAGGGTTGTGCGCAACCCTGCTTTGGGTTCAACTAAAACTTGTGGTCACTTTGCACTGTTCGCCAGCGTAACCTATTGAACCATGTCACGTGATGTGAAGTTCTGCCGTCGCACGACTGTATAGAGGTTGTGCAGACAGTTGCACACTTTTGGGGACCATGTACTCTTGCTTGTGGTAATGCTGAGAAGAGAAAATGTCTTGTTTGCACATCCCCTGCCGGCAGGTATACTGACATGGTACTGACATGATGCATGCTATACCCACTTTTAGACTTATATAGTATTGCAGAGTACACTTGCATGTTGAAGATCACGTGTTTGCACTATCGTCTGTTGACTTGTGTGTACTGTCCTGCCGTCTTCTTTGCCGCATGTGATTCCCATATTTTGTTGGATTGCCACGTGGTGTGTGTGC